>NC_079196.1:36769596-37009596 GCF_029499605.1 Hyla sarda
AAGCCAAATGAGTAGTATAATGGCTCAAAAAGTCTACTATACCATGATCTCCAAACAGTGGGCCTCCAGATGTTACAAAACTACATATCCCAGCATGCCTTAACAGCCAAAAGGGTCTTGAGAAGGGGGAAAGAGGGGCCCAGAAGAGGGGACACAGGGGTCTGGAGGAGGGGACAGAGGAGTCTGAAGGAGGGGACAGAGGGATCTTGAGGAGGAGGAGGAGGACAAAGGGGGGTCTTGAGGAGAAGGGCAAAGGGGTCTAGAGAAGAGAACAGAGGGTTTTGGAGAAGGACAACAGAGGGGTCTGGAGGAGGAGGACAGAGAGGTCTGGGGGACAGAGGGTCTGAAACAGGACAATCCTGGGGTATGATTCAGCCAAGCTGAGATTAAACAGTGTGTGGCAAAGTTATATTCAGGGAGCATAACATGGCAGGGTTATATTCAGGGGGCAAGGTGTTTGGCAGGGTAGAAAGACTATTGTCTTCATATTGAGGATAAGAATCTGCTGACAAAGTGAGGAGCCAATGATGTCTGGGCTTTAACTCTGCAGAGGAAAGGTGTAGCTGTAGGAAGTCATGGTGGTCTGGACCAGATAAAGAAAAGAAGAAAAGGAAAGAATATAGGGAAGACTTCCCCTGTGAGTATCATTGTGTATTCTTCCTGGCTGTCCCATCAGAGCTGTAGGCACTTATAAGTACTACAGTGATGGTGTGTAAAACTGTACCCCAATCTGCAGCTCTCCAACTGAGACTCCCCAGACATGCTAGGAGTTGTAGCTTTAGAGCCACATGTTGGTCAGCAGGCTTGTGGATATAAAGTGTAATAGTAAAGCGGCAAAATACAGACACATCATGAAGGAAATACCTGCTGCAGTCCACAAGACAGCTGAAACTTGAATGAAGATGTATTTTATTGTGACAGTGACCTCCATGATGCAGGAACAGCTTAAAAACAACAAAGAACCAAGGCTGTTAATGTTACAAAGGGTATCGCTATTAAAGTTAGGCGATGGAGGTGCCCATGACTCTGTCTCTGGTTTACAATAGTTCTTCTTTGGGCATTTTTGGTAGGTACCACTGCATACTGTGAATACTCCACAAGACCTGCTATTTGCGGGATACACTGACCCAGTTGCTTAGTCATCACAATATGACCCTTGAGTCCAAACGTGGACCCATTTTTATTGCTTTTTACACATTAACTTTATGAACTGATGCTTTACTGCCTAATATATCCCACCCTTGACAAATGAGTGAATGTTATTTCATCTGTCTGCGGTTTTAATGCTATCTCACTGGTCTATGCCATGGTTTTGCTGTCTGTAAACTAATCTCCCGCAGAATAAGTGAGCTCTACCTTGTTATTTTGGAGTAGAATTGGAAGAAAATATTATTACTTGGCTTTGTAGACTCTCCTTTGTTCTTGGTTCCATTCTAGAATAAGGCAGAGTCTTTGTAGCTAATTCTTCAGTATAAGTCTATTCTGGCAGATGCTCCTTGAGATTGACATGTTTCACTCAATAGATTGTCCAGTCACACATACAGACACAATCCTTTGAGAGACTGCTCTAGGTGACCTCAATACAGTCTGCGTCAGGCTTCAAAGAGATTTCCGCTTACCATGCATCAGACTGTTCTTCCTGAGTTGACACTCAAAAGTAATAGTTCTCACCCTTTGTAAATTGGAAATTTTATTTTCTTCCCTTTATTTTTCTTCAGTTTTTCCATAACATTCAGCTACCGAGAGAAGTCTCTAGATATTTATGCATGTCAAGCCATTTCTATGTATCCCGCAGTGAGAAAACAAGTCTTAAACACAGACTACTTTTTCAGTGAATTATTGGTCAAACCTAAAATACTTTGAATGAATATACTTGCTATTTCTCTGAATACTTTACTATGTAACCAATTCAATGGAATATAGAAGAAAGCTCAATACTGTATGAAGGTCAAAACATGTCATTGGTAGGTCCATAAATTTGGATCTTCACAGATACAAAAGCTGAAAGTACCATGGCCCTTCCTAGTGAGCCTGAACTTCTTCAAGCAAGGGAGACCTCTTTGACTGTGAATTCCTACTACACCCTATTATTATAATCTCACCCTGTAAACTGTATGAAGATGTCTGACAGTCTACCATATAGTGCCCAATGAGTGACCTATGATGGCCAAATAACAGGTACTTTCAGTAGTGAAAGCTGATGTGTACATCTTTAAGACAGGTCAACAGGTATGTATTATACAGATATCTAAGTTTAGTGTCAACATGAATCTTCAAATATTCACTTGCAATAAACTTGAGCTTCAATCTTCAGACCAGCACTAGTACAATGGGAGCTGAGGCCAGAGCTTCAACATCAATGTCAGATGAAATTACTATAAAAAGAAACAGTCTCTGCAACGATCGCACTTGGCCAGGCCTTGCATGTTGTGCTCTGGTCAGTGAGGAGATACAGGCCCGGGCCTATCAGCAGCTGAGGCGGGGTATTTGATTTCTCCTTAACCTTCTAGCTCTGGCTCTTGAGTTCAGTTTGGTTCTGATTCAGTTCTGCTTGGTTTTCTGTCCTGTCTGTGTCTGTTCAGACTTATTACTTTGTTTTAGCCATGGCTGTGTAATTCTGACCCATTTCTTTAGCTTTTAGCCTTCTTAGTCCTGTTTGTCCTGGGATTTGACTTATTTTCCCTTTTAATCCTGTTTAGTCTGTATTCTGATCTGTATAGTATCTTGACTCGTATTCAGACCTTTTCGTGTTGCTCCACGGTATGGGTCCTGATCCATTGCTTGTTGCTTTGCCCCAATGCCTGGTGTTGTTTCACTGTGTTTAGTCTTGTGGGTTCCAGTATATGCTGAAATATATAGTCTTCCCTGTTGTCCTAACCAGCAGCACAAGTGGGGTGTTTCTGCCCCTGTGAAGCTGGCAGGACAGCGGAATTTTAATTCCACCCAAGCAATTAACATAATTGAACCCCCCATATAAGGCCTCCGCCCCAGGCCATAGTGCTTTTTTTCTGTCCTGTGCTGGACAGCAGGACGGGGCAGGCTCATTGAGCCTGCCTGGAATTATATACTTTTTTATACATATGTTCTACGTTTGCTGCTTTAAGCCTTGGGCTTTTTAGCCCTTTCCTTTTTACAGGTCTGACCTGTGCTTATCTCCTCACAGTGTTCGCTGCGCTTCTTCTACCTGCCCGGTTGCCCGGTGCTCTGAGTCAGTGCATTCCCCGAGCAGATATGCGCTGTTATGGGAGCTCCGTACCTGGTCAGTGATGCAGTTCGGAGCTCCGCTCTGAGATCCGCTGTACCGGCATCTCCCTTCTGTGCTAGCGGTGTCGTGTGCTTGGCCGTAACTTTCCACTTCCGGCCCGGCGTATACTCTGAGTTTTCGGAGTTTCATTCCGAATATCTCCAGGACCTTCTCTTTATCGATAATAAGCCTGTGGTAGGCTTATATTGGCTGTTATTATTTATATTTTTTGTAGGAGCCACTTTGACCTGGGAATTAGTTTCCCTTCCTGTATCTCATTTCCGGGGGTGGAGCCTATTCCAAATTGGCGCCATCCCCTTCCCTATATAAAGCAGCTCTTGCCTGGTTCAGCAAGACCCGTGACTGCTGCTGCCTCAGCCTCTGCTACGGTGGCCATTGCCTCTAATGAGGTGGCCAATTTCATCAAGGATCGTATCCTAAGGATCCAGTCTGACATCGATGGTAATGTCCCCAGAGAAGACATTTTGGACTTGTTCAGCACCTTGCTACTGGGTGCTGACTTTCTTTGTGAGGCCACTCAGCAACATCTAAAATTAGCCGCAAAGTCTATGGGACTATATTCTGCAAGCAGACGTCCCTTCTGGTTACGTCCTTGGGTGGCAGATACCACCTCTAAGATAAACCTTTGCACCATGCCTCTTGAGCTCAATAGGCTCTTTGGGTCTGAGCTAGACCAAATCATGGAGGGATTTGCCGACAAAAGAGCCAGAGGGGGCAGATCTCAGGGCTCCTCTGGGACCCAGAGGCGCCAAAATCAAAGATCCAAGCGTGGTGGCGGACGCGGTCGGGGCAAAGACCACATGCCTGAGCTATGACTCTCACCCAGATCCCACCAACGTCTCCCCTCTCCCTTCCCCTCCAGAGGTCCTGACAGAAGTTCTGTCTCCAGTTTTTTCTCCAGTAGGAGGCCGTTTGAGTTTTTTTCTCTCCGCTTGGATGAAGGAAATCCAAGATCCTTGGGTTCTAGAGGTAGTCCGGTCAGGCTACAAAATAGATTTTGTTTCCCCCCCACCAAGGAAATTTTTGCTAACAAAAAGACTCCCTCAACCAGAACAATCCATTCTGGAAGAGTCGGTACTATTGTACCTAGAGAAACGGGCCCTGGAGGAGGTTCCTCCAAACCCGAGAGGCCTGGGAGTATACGCCCCTATATTTTTGGTACCGAAGCCCTCGGGCGCTTAGCGAATGATCATAGATCTTCGCTTTCTGAACCGTTTCATAAAGAAAAGAAAGTTCAGAATGGAGACTATTTGGTCAGTCACCAGCATACTGAATCCTCTAGATCTGATGGTCACCATCGACCTCAAGGACGCCTACCTGCACGTCCCCATACATCCTGCTCACAGGAAATTTTTGAGGATTGCTGTCACCATAAAGGGTATGGTAAAGCATTATCAGTTTGCCGTGCTGCCCTTCGGGATCTCTTCCGCTCCTCACACCTTTACAAAGGTTGTGGCTCCAGTTGTGGCCGCCTTAAGGTTAAAAGGCCTGGAAATCATTCCTTACCTAGACGACTGGCTTCTAAAGGCCGCAACTATAGACGTACTACAGTCTCATCTTCAACTGGCTCTGGATTTTCTCCAGTGTTTAGGCTGGATAATAAATTGGGACAAATCAGAGATCGTCCCCTCTACCTCCAGAAGGTTTCTGGGGTTCATAATCGACTCCTCTCACATGACCTTATCTCTGACCCCAGAGAGGAAGGAGAAAGTCGTAAGAGCCGCCGAGTTCTTAATGGTTCCCCAAAGGGTCTCCATCAGAACTTTGATGAAAATGCTAGGCCACATGTCAGCGTCTGCAGAGGCAGCACCTTGGGCCCTATGGCATCTCCGTCCACTTCAAGATCAGCTCTTGAGTGTCTGGAATCGCAACCCCAAAGGGTTGGACAAAAGATGTTCCCTGTCTGTCGAAGTCCCTGCATCCCTCAGATGGTGGACAACTCTGTCAGATGGGAATTCTTTGATTCAACCTCGTTGGATCATTCTGACCACGGACGCCTCCCTTGTAGGTACCTGGACTTCTAAATAGAGACTTCTCTCTTCCAACATGAGAGAGTTGAGAGCAGTCCGTCTAGCTCTCTATCACTTCGCTCCCCTAGTTCTAGGGCAAGCGATAAAAGTCCGTTCAGACAACACGACTGTAGTGTCTTACCTAAACAAACAGGGAGGCACAAGGTTCAAAGTTCTCCTCGAGGAGACCGGACTAATTCTCTCTTCTATCCCACCTCTCGGCAGTCCACATCAAGGGGGATCTCAATATGATTGCAGACCGACTGAGCCGCGGTCTTCCAGTCCAGGGGTGATGGTCCCTGAACGAGGATATCTTCCGCAAGATAACCCGGAGGTGGGGTATGCCAGAGATAGATAATTTCTTTTTCAGGACGGAACAAAGGTCTAAAGGCCTCTAAACCCTCTCTGAGTAGATGGGTCAAAGAGGCAATCCAGGGGCATTTATAGCCCATGAGCTAACTCCTCCTTCTTTTGTTACTGCCCACTCTACCCGGGCAGTTGCTACCTCCTTTGCTGAAAGAAGGTCTGTTCCACTAGAACAAATTTGTGCTGCTGCCTCCTGGAGCACGCACAACACATTTATCAAACATTACCGGGTTAATGCCAAACGTATGGAAGAGCTGGCCTTTGGGCATTCCATCCTAAGTGCTGCTCCTCCATAGTCCGTCCCTCCCTATTTGTGTTGTTACTTGCTAAGTCCCCACTTGTGCTGCTGGTTAGGATGACAGGGAAGCGTTAATTTCTAACGCAAATTTGATTTCCCTTAGTCCTGACAGCAGTACACAAATTTCCCGCCCTTGTAGTTTGTATATTTTTGCTTGTTATTAAAGCACTATGGCCTGGGTAGGAGGCCTTATATGGGGGGGGTTCAATTATGTTAATTGCTTGGGCTGAATTAAAAATTCCACCGTCCTGCCAGCTTCACAGGGGCAGAAACACTCCACTTGTGCTGCTGTTATGACTAAGGGAAAACAAATTTGCATAGAAATTAACGCTTCTTACTTCAGTATTTGTTCACCCACCTTCATTCTTGATAAATTTGAAGCTATATCCCCCTGGTAACCTGTTTGGTCATTATCTCATATCTGCCGTAAATTGTTTTGGTCCTGAGGCTGTTGTCAGTACTCTATATACCTGCCGCCATATCTTCTTGATACCTGTTTGTAGCTTCTTTGCATTCCTGCCGTTATATATTATCCTTATTCCCTGTCTGTTTGTTATAGCTTGTTAACCCTTCGTGTCCTGACCTATTTTCTTGACCTATGCACAATTCTGTAAATTTTTTTGGCTTTCATCACTTCTGCACTTTAGTCCAGCGGAGGAACTGGCACCCAGATGTGGATCTGCTATATAGGGATGATAAACAAATAGGCAGGGGAAGTGGTTCTTGGTGAGAGCAGGAATGCACTATTCCCTGCCTTAAAGGGGTACTCCGGCCCTAAGACATCTTATCCCCTATCCAAAGGATAGGGGATAAGATGTCTGACCACGGGGGTCCCGCCGCTGGTGACCGCTGCAATCTTGCATTCGGCACCCACCTCTTTGAGCTGCACGCCGTGCTTCCAGCTCACAAACTGCTGGGTGCCGACCACGGGCCAGAGTATCGTGAAGTTACGACTCCGCCGTGTGTGACGTCTTGCCCCGCTATGCAAATCTATGGCAGGGGGCGTGACGTCACATGGGGGCAGAGTTGTGACGTCATGATACCCCAGCCCCGTAATCGGCAACTGGCAGTTTGTGAGCTGGCAGCGTGGCATGCAGCTCAAAGAGGCGGGTGCCTCTACATCATTTCCACGATGGTGCGTACCTTTATGCTATTCCCTATCGTGGATATCAGTGGTCTCACACGGTGGCCCTGCAAATGTTGCAAAACTTCAGCCAACGGCTGTCCGGGCATGCTGGGAGTCGAAGTTTTGCAACATCTGGAGGGCTACAGTTTGAGACCACTGATGGATATCTACTATAAAAAATATATTTGAACAAACACCATTGAACCAGACTTATCTGCAACACACCACAGAAGTAAATGACCTCTTTGTAAACATGGTGAAATAACCCGTCATTTGCAGCAATTATAGCAATTTGTAAAAAAATAAAATAAATAAATTAGTGATTTTTGGTAACATTTGACAGCGGGATGATTTTTTATTTTTTTACACAGGTGGCATTATCCTCCCCTCCTGCCCCTCCGACTGAAACTTCTCTCATGTTTCCATAGAAATCTATTGATTAGCGGATAATTTCACTTAATATTTTTTCTTATAGAGCGCCATGCTTGCTTACACTAACTGCACCTTCCCCTCCGCAATCGTTCTCCTCTTTTGTTCGGCTCACTAGGTTTCCTAAGTGCTGGATTTTATTGAGTAAATTCAAGCTGTCACTTCAACCGCCTGAAGGATGGCTGAAATAGAACGCATAACACTAAAAGAAAAGTAGGATAAAATAATCTTGTCAAGCCAGAAAAACCGATCGCTTGAAGTTGTAGCCTTCAATCAATACACTAATTCCACAATTTATACCCCTTTCAATTGGAGAGGAAAGAGACCCTGATACGGTATTTCTTAGCTCGCCGACCAACTCTGACCTTCTATCTATGTGAATGCAGGATTAGCAAGTTTCTTCTGCTTAGTGAAATTGACTATGAAAATAAGAAAGAAAATAAGTGACATTTAAGACTCAAAACTAACTTTATTAATTTCAGAAACACAACAGGGGAAACTCGGGACTTGAAATGCTATGCAATTCAGGGCACCGGATTTCCAAAAACATATTACATCCACACATTAAACACTTAAAAAGCAAATAGAAAAAGGGAGCCGACGATACAAATATGAAAGCTCGCAGAACGTAGATTTCCAAAAGCGTGAAAATGCCGGTTTGTAATCTGTAGCCGCTTAAATATATTGAAGTAAATGAACAGAAGCACATTCGGGGGTTGTTGAATCGAATGTACACGTTTACCAAATAATAGTATCAATTCTCTTAGGAGGTGAGTCCATGAATAAAAGTGAAAAAATCCCTCTTTAGGTGCTGCTGCTCCTTTGGAATCACACAAATAATGGAATATTCAGAAAGGCATCTGTTTATTAACCAATTACCCGTTTCGGGTAGAATACCCTTCTTCAGATTGGCACCAAGCAGGGCCGGCTCTGAGTATAGGAAAAAAAGGCAGCCGCCTAGAGCACCCTCTTGATGGGGGGCGTCATTTTGCCTGCCACAAGAAAGTTAGACACCCAGCATCCAAACCACTCGCTCAGCCAGCAGCATTAGGAGGAGGTTTGTTACAGTGTTTCACCCCAGTAGTAAGCTAATTACATGAGGACCAGGCTTGTTACAGTGTGTCACCCCAGTAGTAAGGTGTGGCGTGCCAAAGGGCAGGACTATGGGTGGAGTCAAGGAGGCAGCAAAATTAGCATTTGCTTAGGATGACAAAAAGTATTGCACCAGCCCTGGCACCAAGTGTTTAACCTGTTAAGGACCAAGCCCATTTTAACCTTAAGGACCAGGCAGGCCAATTTTATTTTTGCATTTTCGTTTTTTCCTCCTCGCCTTCTAAAATCCATAACTCTTTTATATTTTCATCTACAGACCCACATAAGGGCTTGTTGTTTGTGTGACCAATTTTACTTTGTAATGAAACCCCTCATTTTACCATAACATGTACGGCAAACCCCCCCAAAAAAAATTTTAGGGATGGAATTTACTGAAAACCACAATTTTGCACATTTTGGAGAGTTTCTTTTTCACACTGTACACTTTATGGTAAAAATGACATATGTTCTTTATTCTGTGGGTCAATATGATTAAAATGATACCCATGGCTAGCTACTTTTATATTTTTGTACTGCTTAAAAAAAATCCAAAACGTTTTGTACAAAATCAGTAATCTAAAATCGCCTTATTTTGACCACCTATAACTTTTTAATTTTTCCGTATATAGGGTGGTATCAGGGCTAATTTTTTGTGCTGTCATCTTTACTTTTTATCGATACCACATTTGCCTTTATAAAACTTTTAGATAATTTTTTATTAATTTTTTGGGGAATAAAATGGGACAAAAAAGCAGCATTTTTGTACTATTTTTTTTATTTTTTTACATTTATGCCGTTCACCGTATGGAATCTTTAACATTATATTTTGATATTTCAGACATTTATGCACGCGACGATACCAAAATATGTTCATAAAAAAAGAAATGTTTACACTTTTTGGGGGTAAAATGGGAAAAACTGACTTTTTTTTTTTTACTTATTTTTTTTTACATTTTTCTACTTTTTTTTAACACTTTTTATGTCCTCATTGGGGACTATCTATACCAATCATTTGATTGCTAATACTGTTCAGTGCTATGCATAAGACATAGCACTTATCAGTATTATCGGTCATCTTCTGCTCTGGTCTGCTCGATCACAGACCAGAGCAGGAGACCCCGGGAGATGGAGGGAGGCAGGTGAGGGGACCACGGCAGCGCTGCTGGCGATCCGATCATCCATTTTAACTTGCGCATTGCCGCAGATGCCGTGATCTGTACTGATCACGGCATCTGAGGGGTTAATGGTGGACATCGAGCTAAAACAAAGTAGAGACAGCGCTCCGTGGTGTAATAATGTTTGAGATACATGTAGGTGAGTAAAGGCAACGCTTACCCAAGGTTATGCAAGTAGACAGGAAAATGGGTTTTGGTTAAGCTAAGGGCCACAATTTTCCTTGCCCGACATAACAGTCATCACTAAGATAGTAGCGTAGAGTGCCACAAGTTCAGCACTACGGCTGTAGCCTGGAGCGTCAAAAGCATGCAATTTTAATAGTATATCATGATGCCCATTTTCTTGGCACTTGCTGCATATATTATATGACAATATTACAATTACATACTAGAGTTAAAAGCCGGAGGTAAAGTTCTTGAGCATTCTACTTTTATTTGTTCTTTTTTTGTTGCTGTAATTTGGATAAACAATGTACAGACGCAGCAATATAGCGAATAGTCAGCTCACCCGGTCACAGCACGGCAAAATAATCCTCCAAGTTTAGAAGAAGAAAGCCGGTAAGAAACTTCACCTTCATTTTCATCACATTAAAATCGTAGAAATGGAGAGACTTCAATAAGACATATAGATAAAATCCTAGGAATAAGCGCCAGGCATGACGCGTTTCAGGTCATGTGACCTTTCATCAGATGCAGTGTACACATAGTGCACACCAAAATTATCAAGAATTAACTAAATTGGGTGAAAACTGTTGATGCACAGAAGGCCAATGGCTGTGAGGTAAACAGTGATGCATACAGTACTATGTGCATTGCTGCTCACAAATGTTGAGTGTACAAACATTTGCCTCTCACAACTGGCTTGGCAAATATTAAGTGAGCAATGATGTTTAAAGCACACTACAAGCAGGAACAGGGAATCTGTTGAGAAATAGGAGTCCCTGCTCCCATACATACATTTCTCTATTGACGGCATGGGACGTTAATTTATTTTGCCACTTAAAAAAAAATGTAAGCCTTTTTTTTAAATGCCTTACATGAACATATTCTGGTCCATGTCATTTTTTTTTTTTTTTTTAGGGAACACATTTTTTAAAATTCCTTTTTTTTTTTTTATCAGTACCATTTTGGGCTAACAGTGGCTTTTTAATAGCTTTTAATTCCATTTTTCTTCTGGGATGTGATGTGACCAAAATTCAGAGATTCTAGTACAATTTTTTTGATTTTTTTTCCTTAACAAAATTTACAATGTGGGATCAATAATGTTATATTTTAATAGCTGGGACATTTTCGCACACGAGGATACCAATGATAATTTTTTTTCTTTAAGGTTCAGATTTTTAATACATTATTTTTTTTTAGTAAAGTTTCAAATTATTTTCACTTTTACAATAATTTGCACTTTTCCACACAAGGCAATCACTAGTAAAGCCTATGCAATCTGCAAGTACAACCTGCCTGAGGCAGACTGTACTAGTGGGCTTGACACGGCAGCCATGGAGGTCTTCGAAAGACCAAGAGCTTCCTGAGATTGCATCGGGGTCACTGTGTGGCTTCTTACCATATAGAGCAGTGTTCCCTTGCCAGGCCTCCAGCTGTTGCAAAACTACAACTCCTAGCATGCCCGGACAGCCGTTGGATGTCCGGGCATGCTGAAAGTTGTAGTTTTGCAACAGCTGGAGGCACACTGGTTGCGAAACACTAATCAACAGGGTTAAAGGAGTATTTTGGAGGATTTTTTATTTTTTTTGAAAGATTCAGGTTCAGGCACTGCCAGTGCCCCATTCTATCTCTATAGGGCCATCAAACTTTGCAAAGCACTGAGCCCATCAATGTGGCCCCATAAGCAATGAATGGAGCGCTGGCCTGTGCGAGCACATTGAGCACAGGTCCTAATAGGGATAGGCAGGGGTCCCATCAGTCGGACCCCCATTGATCAGCTCGCTACCCCCTATCCTATACATAGGGGATAACATATTAAAATGGACATACCCCTTTAATGATTACCATTGTGTTTGTGAGACTTTTTAGCCATTTTTCAAGGCCTTCACTTTGTGATAAATTATTTTCCATTAATCTGAAAATAAAAGGAAAAGAGCGTAGAGATTTCCCTGCATTTTGTTCCCTCCCGCTATACAGTCTAGGTATGCAGTTATCTTTTATCATTGTCTTTTCGGCGCACACAGTCCTAGGTAACTACCAGCTGTAAGCATTTATTACAGGTTTTTTTTGTTCTATTCCCTTAAATCGCTGCTGCATTACTTTTTTTTTTTTTTTTTATGTTTGCTTTTATGTTGTCTAGAAAGTATGTACTGAAGTTCAAATTCCCTTAGGTGCCTTTGGACTTTTAACTCTTGTTTTTATGAATGATTCAAGAACTTGAGGATCAATGTTAAATCCATAATTGTAATGTGTGGCGTTGTGACCTATGCTATTACTATAACACAGGGCAGAAGAGTATTACCCGCTCTTATAGTAATAGCTGAAATGCAGTTTAATGATTCTAATGCTAAATCACAAATCTAAGGCATTTAATGTTTCTGGTTAAATGGGAACACCACCTTTAACTCATCTTACAACATAAGGTAATACTGGTGGGTAGACATGAGCTCAAACCTTTTAGATTCCCATAGCAAAAAGGAATCTATAAAACACCAAAATGTATACCAATTATGCAATTTTCAGACAGAAAACCTCATCCTTTTATAAATGTTGGATGATCGACAGAAAGAGGGCCAGTGGATGTTTTATATGGATCTGTTGGGACCACTGGGTCTGAATGGGCAGGTGCCATACGTGTGTTTCCTCTGACATATGGTCTTCAGAAAACACAAAGTAGGGGCGGGATTTAGCATCTGCAATGTGCAGTAGAGAGAGTGACGAAAAATTTAGGCTGTAAACCTGCAAGCTGAGCCAATCTTCCCGCGGAAAATTATCCACACTGTTCCTGAAAGGTAAATTAAGGCTTTCCTCTGATTTCTCCCTATAAAAAGCAGTATATCTACTCTTGTATGTCAGTGCTGCAATGTAATCTCCCCCTCTCTTTAGCTTTGGCAGCAGTAGCAGTTTCGGTGCTTTGTGTAACACCTTCCTTACTGTGCTACTACTGTGTAGTAGCACAGTGTGTGGGAATTACCCCACTACCACAGTGCAGGCTTTTAGGTGCACAATCAGCAGTATAGCTTGTCATGACATAGCTGAGAGGAATATGTGCTGTGCTGTGATTGGCCAGACATGTAATGGAAAGGAAGTCCATGGATGTGTACTACTGGTAAACACCTGTGCAAGGAAAGAGGGTTATTTAGAAATATTAACACATTTTTGACATTTCATATACTTCTTTTTAGTCCCTTTTGGGGATTTTACAAGGAATCTTACAATTGCATACACTGAACAATGCAATAGCACATCATTGATTAGTGTTATCTGTGCTGGGGTTGCCTGCGGGATTGAAGCGCCAATCAAACAGGACGGATGTCAGTAAAAGATCTGCATCCATCCTCTCAGCTGAACCGGACCCCGAGATTTTGTTTCGGTGGTCTTAATCAGCTTTCAGTGGTAACTGGCAATGTTTGTTTGCCATGTTACATCAACTTTGATCACTGTTTCGAAAAGGGTTAATGCCAGACATTGCCCCGATTGGTGATGTCAGACATTTGCTGTGGGTCCTGACTGCTTATAGCAATTGGGACCCAGGGGGTATGAAGTGCACTTATCTCATGAGCATGATTCACACAACGGGAGTGGGACGAGGGCCTACATTTACGCCAGATGTCTTGAAGGGGTTATAAATCCTAATCTTAGGCCTCAGAATAAGAGCACATACACTTTTTAGTGAATTGTAAACTCTACTGTTATCAATGCACATAGGAAACACATAATAAAACCTATCTGAATAGACCATATAGGAAAGTGATTGACTTGACATTCAGCTTCTCCTGGGTTACTGTGACATGTTCTAGTAGGATCCGACTATTCTGTTAGAACAAGGCCTACTATAAGATCATCTAGTGGGAAGTTCAAGTGTCAACTTGTCATAGAAACAAAAGTTGTGACCTGCTGGCTTCCTGACAACTCGTAAGTCATATGTTGTTGACCACCCCCACCAATATTCCTCGGAACCCTTTGTATTGTAGATGTGCAAATGAAACAGATTCCTAAATCTAAAAAAAAAAAAAACCTGTTCAAACAGAAGAGAAGTCTATGCTATCATGAATTTAATGGGGTACTCCACCCCTAGTCATTTTATCCCCTATCCAAAGCATAGGGGATAAGATGTCCCTGCAATCTCCCTGCGGCCTTGGTTTAGAGTGTCGGGTGCAGCCCTGGAGGCTTGTGACATCACGGCCCTGCCCCGCTCGTGAAATCATGGACATCACACCCCCTCCTATAGACTTGCATTGAGGGGGCTTGGCCGTGATGTCACGAGCAGGGTCGGGCCGTGACATCACAAGCCTCCGCCCCACATCGCCAGTCATGCGGCACAGAGCGAAATTCACTCCGTGCACGGGATGTCTGGGGTGCCCCAGCTGAGATCGTGGGGGTCCCTAGTGGCGGGCCCCCCACGATCAGACATCTTATCCCCTATCCTTTTGATAGGGAATAAGATGTCTAGGGGGCAGTGTACCCCTTTAAGTCACTACTGGAATGTACAACTCTATATTTAGAAGGAATTCTGAGGTCATAGTTATAGTAGTATGGCTTTTACTGTTAGTATTCTTGTTAGCTTTGCCATATATCAGAGCATGGAAGAGCATGTAAAGTGGCAGAGCAACAATAGTAAGTTGAGCATAACATCAACCCAAGCTCAGAAATTAGTTATGACTAGAGTAGATACCATCAGATCAAACTTGGCAAGGTGACCATTTCATTTCTTAATGTGGCTGGATATGACAGTGTAGTACCTCTTTTGCGAAACTGATGGGATGAATTTAACGACTGACACAATGCTTTGCAAAAAGTAACCCTGTCATATTTTGTATGCTCAGGTTCACTTGTACTTGGTCTGATGGGTACCTGGACAAGGAGGTACACAGCATGGTAGCAGACCATGCAGCTTCTATGGGGCCCTTAGAGGATTCCTCTCCAGTTTCTCAACAGGAAGAGCATAAGTAACCACCCCCTTGACAGTCTGTAGACTATAGACTGTCTGTAGGGAGCGGTCATCACTGCTCAGTTGTTCATGGGGTGTGAACCTCTCCTTGTTGTAAATGGTCCTATTGGCAGTCATTGCCATAGTTAGCATATGCCCTAGTAAGCAAAACTAACATACATAAATAACTAACATACATACATACATGCATACATTTTTTGTGAACGGGAGGAGTATTCAAAACAAAGAGCACCCATCCACATGAATGAAGACGTCACAAGTCCTCTTTGTGGTCTATTCACACGAACAGTATTCTGTGCAGATTTGATGTGCAGATTTGATGCACATGATTTTCTGCCGCAGATTTCAATGTAAACTGAACAAGGCTTGAAATCCTGTGCATCTAATCTGCGCAGAATACTGTACATGTGAATAGACCCTTGAAGGGGTTATCCAGGAATCGAAAACCAGAGTTAATTTCTTTCAAAAAACGCTCCCGGTCTGTCTCGAGGTTGGGTGTGGTTCTGCAGTTAAGTTCCATTAAAGTGAATAGAGCCAAGTTGCAATACCACACATAACCTGGGGACAGACATGGAGCTGTTTTTGAAAGAAATTTGCTCTGTTTTTTAGTCTTGGATAACCCCCTTTTAGAGGAAGGATCCTGAAGAGGTTGTACTACTCCACAAAACTATGTGGCTACATTCGTTCTGCTGATCAGTAGGGTTCCAGTGAGTAGATCCCTATTGATCACCCCACCATGAAGATAAACAACAGTGCATGTACTTGGAAGACCCTTTGGAACTATTTGACTAACTTAAGTACATTACATTTTTTTGTTGTGCACCTGGAATGTATTGGCCCATCCTTGTTAATATTTATTAACCTGATTTTCTTTATTTCCAGGCAGACATTCCTCCCCCATAGTCACTTTAATATAAAATAATTTCCCCAAATGTTCTACACACACAATTGAATATTACACGAACCACTTATATATATATAATTTTGTTTTTTTACTTTTACAATACATTAGCAGTTGTAAAAATTTCCTCCACAAATCTTTAAGTAAATGTCATGGTATGCACAGTAAGATAGCCTTCTGTGTGCATTTTTATTTCCTCGTTGTAGGACAGTTTCTGCTCCGCTTTTTCAATATCTAGTCACATAGTCTGTACAAGCAAGGATATTAGAGAGAGGTAAATACTGCTATCTCTCTGTAAATGGATGTATTTGGTGTTGATAGCGAGATACAGTTTTCACCTTTATCCCAGCATGCTGTTGACCCACTGGGTTACTGCTAATCATCCCTGTAGGCACCAGTAATTTCCCATATGTGAAATTTGATAAGTTGGAGCACCTACTCCAATTGAAGATGATTCCAGCTGACTATTCAGTTATCGCTATAGACACCTTCAAGAACATCCAGGCCTGTCCTTGTATTCTAAGCTTTATCAAATGCTCTACACGTTTGTCTTTTATCTCTTAATTGAGGCTTGACTGCCAGAAATTCCTATCTCTTAAACTGCGCCGCATTCGGCATTAACTTTAACTGCTTTATGTACTTCAGTGTCGGAAAAGGGACTTCAAGAAAATAGAGAGGTAGAAGCATTGAGTGTGAAAGTAGCTCATAATTGCAAATTGTATGCAGAAGAAAATAAATTATTATAAAAAATATATATATCATTTAAACAATAGATAATAATCTGCATTATTATTTCCCATACAAATATAATTATAAACCTCAAAAATATAATTATAAAACTGTTCCTATTTGTAGTAATAGCATTTGTTTATAATAAGTAAATTCTAATGTTTACTAAAAGGAAAACAAAACAAATCCTGTCTCATCCTGAAGAGTTATAAAATATGACTTGAGATTAGAAGTGAGCAAAATGAATTTGGTCCAAATGTCACAAAAAATGCTGATTTGCGATTTTAGATTTGTTTTGTCCATGCTTCTGTAAACTGAGCAGGTAAGTGGCAATGCTGTATGCTTTCCATTTGGTCGCTCAGTGTACTGTACAGGGGCACCTGCGTTGACAGCTGCCCCAGCTTTTGTACATAATTTGGGTAGGCAATCGTAGAAAATGAAGGCACTTCTAAATCCGAATGAGGGCCCAAATCCAAAAGGAATCTGACTAGATGAATCCAGATTAGCCGAATTGGAACAAAAATTAATAAAGAGAGATTTGTTCATCTTTACTTGTGATTAGGAAGATATATAAACCGAGTATACATTATAGGTAGGAACCCTATTTTTTATTTGATCTTATAGGGTATCTATTAGGAAAACTGTTTTAATAAATCAGTATTACAACATAATTTTGTAATAAAAATTATAAGTGGAAATGGATTTCTTCCTTACCTCCTAGTATTCTGTGCATGTGCTATGTAAATGTTCAGAATTGTTCACCAAAAAGATAATCTAAGGAGGTGGGGAGGAGGGAGATGCGGCTGCACTAATTCTGCCTATCTGTGTTTTTGACACTATAGGGAATGAAAAGGGTGGGGGTTGCAATAAACAGAAATCTGATTGGCCCAGTCCAGCTGTTACATTACATCAGGGAGAAATTACCCACTCAAAAAGCATGGGGATAGAAAATGGACATTAGAAAATAGAAACCAGCAGGGGGAAGGAAACCACACATGGAGCTGACTTAGGTGTATATAGGATTTTGTTTTCGAACAATAGACATACGTTAAAAGGATTGCCCAGGGTAAACAGTTAAATGTAGCCAGGGTATGGTAAAAACAATTTAAAAAAAAACTAGAAATCACCTGTCTATTTATTTATCATTTTCAAAGCAAAAAAAACACACAGTTCAAAAAATAAAACAAACTCCAGGAGTCATAAGGCAAGACCGAGTCATTGGGAACAGGGAGCACTCCAGTGAGTATACACAGTATCATAATACAAGAAAGAGAGCATGAGCAAACCATTCACCCACCAGGCAATAAGCATAATGGTATATCCAAAAAAAACTGGAGCCAAACTGGCCCAACACAGACAGACAACCAAACAACCAACCAACCACACACACATCGGTACTCCTTCCCCAGGAACCAAAACCACCAGTAACCAAATAACTGAGCTCCATCAGGTCAACTGGGACCATTGACCAGGAGGATCAGTAGAAGCACCAAGGAGAAGCCACAGGACCCACACCTTATCAAATTTATTTTGCCACTTGCGACTGACATATGAGGCATGATACAGAGGCACATTCTTATTTACCATGCTAATCCACCTGGACAGAGGAGGGAAAGAAGCATCCTTCCAAGTCATTAACACCACTTTACAGGCACAAAAGAGGAGGAAGCAAATTAATAAGCTTCTCTCATCAGACTCAACATCAGCTATAAGCCCTAGGAGACACACCTGAGGAGTGGGGAGAAAGGGGAACTCCAAATTTTATTCTAGAAACTGCATCACCTCCCTCCAGAAAGGGGCAATACTTGGGCAACTCCAGACCGCATGAAGGAATGTTTCCCACCTCCATTGAACAATGAAAACAAACATCTGAAGGAGAAACGCCAATATGCTTCAGCTTCTCCGGGGGTGTGCTAGGGGCGCAGCACAAACCTGGATTATATCAGCATATCCCTAGCACTGACCACGGTAGGGTAGTACAACCTCTCCACCACCTTCCACTGGTCATCCATCAAATAAAGGATCCACCCACTTTCTAAAGGCCATCTAAAAGGAACTGAGCCCCAAAGTCTGCAAAAGGGCATAAGCTTGGGCAAGAGGCTTGGAGAGGTTCGCAGTACCTAGGAGAAGCTCCACCTCAGAGAAGGCAGGAGTTACCGCCAAAGAGCCAAACTGCACCCTAACAGCATGCCTTTGCTGAAGGTACCAGAAAAAAAGCACTACCAGGGATATGATATCTGTCTTGCATGTCTGAAAAGGACAATAAAACCTGGTCCTCCCCTAAAGGTGGATACTCCCCCACAGGGGTGCTCTAGGCGAGGCAATCGGTTGTAGAAACCTTCCCAACACCACGGACCAGACCTTAGCCACTGTCTGAATAGGGAAAGGATAGTAGTAGAAGAGTACCTGTATAATGTGTTGGTAAGAGCCAACATTATCTTTATCCCTGATGCACCAGATCAGTTACAGATCCCCACAGCAAACCCCTCCTGCTCTGGACAGTTCTTGACACAGACAGAGGTGTCAGCAGAGAGCACTGTGGTCAGACTGGAAAGAACTACACAACTTCCTCTGAAGCATTCAGCAGCTGATAGGTACTGGAAGGATTAAGATTATGAAATAGAAGTAATTTACTAATTTGTATAATTTTTGGGCACTTTCTGGCAGTTGATTTGAATTTTTTTTTTCCCCGGAAATATTTATGATATTTGAACTGCAATTCTGAAGTTGAGATGAATTATCCTAACACATTGCACAGACACACAAACCTAATTTTAACATTACTCCTTTATTCCTTGTACCAAGGACACTTTAGGAATAAAATAATAATAAGAATAATAATCTCTGGTGCATTAGAATATTCCAACGCATTAGGTTAGGTGTTGTGTTGACGTGTTCAAGATATCCATGGCTACATGTGTTCATGTTTTTTCCCCTATCCTGAATACATTAAAATGTAAAAATAAGTCCTCAGATAACCCCCACAGGGTTAGAGAAAATGACTTGGAACTTGTACCTGAAGCTCTTTAATAAAGGGGTTGTCCCACCATTGCAGCTTATTTCCCATACATAGGGGACAATGGTATAATAGCAGGGGGTCTGACTGCTCTGCTCCCCACCCTGCATTTTGAGGATCCTGAGTCTCTAGTAAGAACAGAGCAGTGATCACGCGTGTGCAACGCCACTCCCTTCATAACCTATGGATACTGCCAGAGATCACCAAGCACTGTACTTGGCTATCTCCACTGTCTCCACATAGACAATGAATAGAGCAACAGAACACACAAATGAGTACCACTCCTGTCTCACTAGAGACTCAAGACACTATTGTTATTAAAGGGGTACTCTGCTGTTAGACATCTTGTCCTCTATCCAAAGGATAGGGGATAAGATGTCTGATCACGGGGGGCCCGCTGCTGGGGACCCCCGCGATCCCCCCTGCAGAAGCCCGGTACCTCAGCAGCCCGGTGCTAAGTTTTTTCTGAGGCTGATGACAGGTGGTGCAGGGGACAGGGCATCGTGACATCACGATGCCCCGTCCCCTACACAGCCCATCATCAGCCTCGGAGAAAACTTAGCTCCGGGCTGCTGCAGAGGGGATCGTGGGGGGTCCCAAGTATGGGCCCTCCGCAATCAGACTTCTTATCCCCTATCCTTTGGATAGGGCATAAGATGTCTAACAGTGGACTTAAGTTTAGAGAGGGTCTTTGGAAAGGGGATAATTGTAATGAAAGGTCAATGCCTTTAATATTTAGCCCCAACGTGATGGTCTGGGTAAGGTTTAGATATCCACCAAAGGACTGAGTATCCCTCAGTGGGTCCATAACACTTCATGTTTATCAGCACCATCTTAGGCTTACTTTGGAGCAAATCATTTACATGAATAGTTTGTTACTTCTCTTAGTAAATTTTGAAATAATCCATATGAGGCGTTATTGTACTATTGTAATATGAGCTTTGTATGTAATTGTAACAGTGATATTTATTGTGCAATTTTAAGTGGAAGTGCAAAGAGTTTCTATGTTCTTCCAGTGTTTGCATGGGTTTTCTCCTGGTACTCCGGTTTCCCCCAACACTCCAAAAACATGCTGATAGGTGAATTTAGCTTGTGAGTCCCTATGGGACCAGCGACCAATGTGAGTGAATATGCAGCGCTGCAGAATCAGGGAAGATTTAAAGGAGAACTATAGTGAAAATTTTTTCACTATCTCTGTGCCTGTAAAAACTAAAACAAAAAAAAAAAACTTTAACTCACCTTCCGACGTTCTCCCGTTTAGCCGGTATCGGCATCTCAGTCCCGCAGAGCTGGTCTTTTTGCTGCTTCCTGGGGACGGTGAGTCATGCTGCACTCAGCACATAGTCGGCCGCAGCGTTGTCCTGCATCGGCTGGTGATAGGCAACGTCAGGGCCCATGCCCGCCTTCTCCCTGCTGCCTGGGCTCCTTACATGACAGTGTGCTCAGCCTATCACCGACCCCAGGAAGCAGGAAGAAGACAAGCCACGGAGGACCAGCCACGGTGGGAGGGGGGAATGTCGGAAGGTAGTTTTTGCAGCCCGGGAACAGAGGTAGTTAAAACATTTTCACTACAGTTCTCCTTTAAGTAGTATAAGAAGGAACTATTAGGGCAACAAAACAGACAATATGCCTTGGGTGATATCTATAGCAAATTTATAACCAAATCCACAACAAAACTCAGATGTAGCATGCAGATTTGGTTACTATCTAGACTAAGGAGTGCACTGTGATGGCACTCCACCCTCACGCATGGTCATTTGAAGTTAGTGTATCAAAGCAACAAGAATGGTTGGACTGTTGCAAGAATAGCTTGTTTCTTTGGGCAGCCAAACTCACAGACTGGCAGACGGTCCTCTGTAACAAGTGAATGGAAGAATTTTCTACGTATATGGTGGGAAGATGTTTTGTCAGAGAATGGAGTTCTTAAACACGCTACATTGCTAACCTTCAGCTGTTGCAAACTACAACTCTCTGCATCCCCTGGACAGCCAAAGACTGTCCGCACATGCTAGGAGTTGTAGTTTTGCAACAGTTGGAGGCACCCTGGTTGGGAAAAACACTTTATTGGAAAGTGAATGAAATGAAGAATCCTTTAATAAACTTTAGCTATGTGGTGTCCCGGTACCATATTGCATCCAGTAACTAGTGTAGAGGTCCCCAAAGTCAGAGTAACTACGTTCAGGTAGGGTTCATCAGGTGGGACAGCCCCTAGTCTAACTTTAATGTTAATAAATGTATATATTAATAATTATAGCTATATTGTATAGAAATGTATAGTACTTACCTTGTTCAGCGTCGCAGGACCTTCGATCATGTGACCAAGCTAGTAACCTCTATGGTATGTTGCAGGACCTTAGGAGGTCCTTGGGTCACGTGTTACCCAGAAATCTCTGTAAAGGGGATTGACATCCATTTGGACCAATTAGCGTTAGTCCAGCCCCTGCCCATATAAGGGAGCTGCGTCCAATTATCGCTCTCTTGGGTTGCTGCTTTCGTGGACGCCGGACTAACAGGACGGTGTGCTACGCAAATTTCAAAGACACGCTAGGCCTCAAAACCTACGGCCTCAGCAGAACCAAAAATCGTGAGTCTTATTCTAATTCCTGCTAATACTAGCCTGACTTCTGGACTGCAACTAATTCCCCTAAATCCAGTGGAACAGCGCCATATACTAGAGACTCTTAAAGCTAAAGTCCCAACCATTGTCAATCTCCAAAAGGAAGCTGTATTGATGAGAGACTGTTATAGGAAAAATAAACAAAACAAAAAAAAAACACTAGGAAAAAAAACATCCAAATAAAGACCACTGGCATTATTTTTTTATTTTATTTTTTGTTTGTTTTTAAGGGATAGCCCAGGAGAAAGTCCCAAAATGCCCAGACTGAATTATAAAAGAAAATAAAACCTGTACTCACCTTCCTGGCTCCTGTGCAGTCGCTGTTATTATGGCCCCTAGAGCTTCCTGGTGCTGAAGGTGGCATGAGACATTGCCACTCAGCAGCCAATCCCTGGCTAAGATTGGACACTGTTGTGGCTAGTGATTGGCTGAGCTGAGTGTCTGATGCCAACCTCAATAACAAGTGCTGCTCAATGATACCGGAGGCTCGCGAGAGTAAGGCCGGCATCACACTACTGAATTTCCAAGCGGAATTCCGTTTTGAAATTCTGCTTGGAAATTCCGGAGCAGCAGAGTCCTAATGATGGCAATGGGATCCTGCTGCACAGGGCAGACTGCAGATTCAATGTTCTGGCGGATCTCCTCTCTGCAAACATTGCCATCTATGGGGACAGCAATATCTGCGCAGTCCTTGTGCCAACTGATTTAATCGCCACTGGTCAGCACTGCCCGCACCCAGCCAGCTGGAGATTCTGTAGTGTGAAATCGGCCTAAGTAAGGCAAATATAGTCTTTCCTTTATATTTTCCATTCCTCTAAAATCAACTTCTGGTGTTCGCGCCAAAAGCTACCCCAAAACTGTAGTGGAATAAAAAAAAAAAAAGAAACACTGTATGTAAAATCCCTCAGAGTGTTGTCCCGACATCAGTCAAACCTGAAATCATTCACCAGTCTGCCAGATGGTAATACAAGGAAAACAAGCATTTACATAAATTTTGTCATTATGTCATAAAGAAGTGTTCCCTCCAGTCTCAAAGAAATTGTGAATTTCACTTGCACTAATTTGTCTTGTGAAATGAAGCAGGGACATTGCTAGAAGGGATATGGGAGCATATGGCTTGGTACTTGTACTGGAAAGGAGGAGACACAACTGGTACCAGAAGCACAGTCCAGTCAGTTACTTTAAAGGGGTACTCCGGCGCTAAGACATCTTATCCCTTATCCAAAGGATAGGGGATAAGAGGCCTTATCGCGGGGGTCCTGCCTCTGGGGACCCCCGTGATCTTCCACGCCGCACCCCGTTAGAATCAGCCTCCGGAGCGTGCTCGCTCCGGGTCTGATTACTGGCGATCACGGGGACGGAGCATAGTGACGTCAAGGCTCCACTCCGTGTGATGTCACGCTCCGTCCCCTCCATTCAAGCCTTTGGCTTGCATTGAGGGGGCAGAATGTGATGTCACACCAGGGCGGAGCTGTGACGTCACTATGCTCCGTCCCCGTGATCGCCAGTAATCAGACCCGGAGCAAGCACGCTCCGGGGGATGATTCTAACGGGGTGCGGCGTGGAAGATGTCTAAGCGCCGGAGTAGCCCTTTAAATATAATTAAATCTGTATTCTTTCATCAAATACCTTCAGTGCCACCCAAACAGTACTCATGGTGACCCTAATTTTACCACCACTACTTCCATCCAGTAACAATAGACAGACTAAGATAGTGCTGATGCCTTTAGTATGACACCAGCACATCGAGTATGAGTAGAGTGAGGAAGCATAATCCCCAACTTCTGCAGGCCCAGTCTAGTCTAATAAAGTGTGCCAGAACGGGTTGGTTAGCTTAGCATTATTTTGTTTGTGTGTTTGGAATAAATAAAATTCATGACTTTTTTCTAAAAAAAAAAAAAAAAAACACACAAAAGAATATAGAGATACTTGGGGCATTTTTGCCACACACCAAACATTATTGCCATAATGTATGCCAATTTTCTGGTGCAAAATTGTATTATCAGCCAAGCCTTGGACCACTTTGACAACTTAACGAAAATGTACATCCTGATGCGGAGGTACTTTGTGCACCAGGAGGTACATTTAAGTGATGTCCCAGTACGGGATATGTTCCTACAGTCCTGTCAGGTTGAGTCCATGTACGTCCTCAGGGCTCTCCTGCAGTGTTCCCCCATAATGTGTATAGGTTGTATATTAAGTGCAAAGGACCTTTGATGTTGGTCACATGATTATTATGTGGTGTCCTGGTACCGCATCCTATGCGGTACCTGTATATAGGTCCCCATAGCCAGAGTCCCTAGGACATGGGGGTCCTTCTTATTTAGTACACACCTTGTCACCTCTCATTTAGATATTAGTTATCTTACAGTTTACTCTGGATTTATATAAATATAATTGTACAAATGTATATAAGTGGTTAATTACCTGTACGGAGCATAACAGGACCTGCGGGTCACGTGATCAGGTAAACTCTATGGTTTTTGCTTGGGGACCTTTGGAGGTCCCTGTGACGTATTGCGCCACCAATTCCTTGTAACAGTGAGTGACAGATATCCAGACCAATTAAAACGGCCCTGCCCATAGCTCGCTCTCTTGTTCCCGGGCTTTCATGAGAGAAGGATCTGCGCTGCTGTCATCAGTGAGTTTAGGTCTGAGCCTTGCGGCAACGGCTGATCGTTACCAAACCGTGAGTGTATCAATCCCTAAGCACTCTGCAAGATCACGAACCTTATCTATCCCCTAAATCCGGACGGATCTTCGCAATTAACCCTAAATTCCCTTTATAAGGGGGGGGGGGTACTACAATCTCTCTCTCTTGTTCCTGGGGTTCAATCCAGTCCAGATGTCTCAAAACCAGTGTACAGCACATCTGGAGGCCTCAATCTAAATTGCAGCCACAAGTCAGTAAGTCAAGTCATCTTTATCTGCTGTCATCATCTTCAGTCACGTCAAGTCAATTGTAGTCAGCGTGGCCTGCACCTATAGTCTCTCCAGTCACTGCAAGTCCTAGCAAGCTGTGAGGTTCCCTGTGTTACTGGTAGCCTCTCTGGGATCCTGGCCGAGCTGTATAGACTGTAACACCTGTCTAACCTCAGTAAAAGATACTTTTAACCTTAACCTGGCCTTGGACTATTATTTACCCCTGCCTAACCTAGGACTAGCGGTGCTACCTTTGGGTGGTTACATAGGCAAACCACGCCCTAGCGTCATGAACACGAAGGGGTTAATACCAACTACCCCTGGGCAACACCATCTGCCCATTACACCTCACCTCACACCCGTGGCTCACCACAATCTTTGGCATCACGAACAGGATTTGGGTGTGTGCCATAAGCAACAAAGCCACAAGTCCTTCCCCCTAGTCTGAACTGTGTCTGAGAAAAATCGTACGCCGATGCGAAAAAGTTTGCTCCAGAAAAGTGTACGGGACTGTTCTAATTGCAAAGTGTTACTGGCAAGCGCTGCTGAAGTAGATGGGGAGGTGAAGGAAAGACTGTTAATTGCCATTGCAAAGTACATAAAATCAGTATCTGAAAGGGTTAATCGTAGTCTGGTGCTTCCCACGCGCGCGAGCGGTCGCAGCTCTGCCCCGTCAGTCCCCAGCGGTGACGCCTCTTCAGTGTGCAAAGAGGAACTAAAGATCCGCCCTGTGTTTCACGGGGGAAGACTTTACCAGCCAGACCAAACAGGAAGTTCCCTGGGCACAGCCATATTGAAGGTTCTGGCGGCTGTGTCCGGCTCTGCGATATAGAGTCAAGCACCCGCTCAGTGCAGATTCTGCATAAACCAACGATCTCCTGCAGTAAGTCTCTGGCATCTGTGGCAGCTCGCATTAACCCCTTAGTGCCTAACAGTGTCCCCAGGTACTTGCAATATAGTGGGGGAGCCACTCAGAGGGTTCCAGTTAGCCAAGATTAAGCTGCTGCAGCACCTTGCCGGATGTCTTAATGAGACAAATCATCTTAAAGCAACAACGCACTCAAAATCTTCTTAAAGTGACAGCGCACTCAAATCATCTTAAAGTGGCAGCGCACTCAAATAATCTTAAAGCGGCAGCGCACTCAATTCATCTTAAAGCGACAGCACACTCAATTCATCTTAAAGTGACTCAAAAAGTCCACAAGATGTCAGCACCAGTATTCATGGGGAACCCTGTCCTCCTTACCTACAATGGAGACCTGTCACGATGCCGGCTGGCAGGTAGTGGACCCTCTGTGCCAGAGAGGGATTGGCGTGGACCGTGCTAGTGGACCGGTTCTAAGCCACTACTGGTTTTCACCAGAGCCCGCCGCAAAGCGGGATGGTCTTGCTGCGGCGGTAGTGACCAGGTCGTATCCACTAGCAACGGCTCACCTCTCTGGCTGCTGAAGATAGGCGCGGTACAAGGGAGTAGGCAGAAGCAAGGTCGGACGTAGCAGAAGGTCGGGGCAGGCAGCAAGGATCGTAGTCAGGGGCAACGGCAGAAGGTCTGGAAACACAGGCAAGGAACACACAAGGAACGCTTTCACTGGCACTAAGGCAACAAGATCCGGCAAGGGAGTGCAAGGGAAGTGAGGTAATATAGGGAAGTGCACAGGTGATTACCCTAATTGGAACCACTGCGCCAATCAGCGGCGCAGTGGCCCTTTAAATCGCAGAGACCCGGCGCGCGCGCGCCCTAGGGAGCGGGCCGCGCGCGCCGGGACAGAACAGACAGGGAGCGAGTCAGGTAGGGGAGCCGGGGTGCGCATCGCGAGCGGGCGCTACCCGCATCGCGAATCGCATCCCGGCTGGCAGCGGGATCGCAGCGCCCCGGGTCAGAGGACGTGACCGGAGCGCTGCAGCGGAGGGAGTGAAGCGAGCGCTCCGGGGAGGAGCGGGGACCCGGAGCGCTCGGCGTAACAGTACCCCCCCCCTTGGGTCTCCCCCTCTTCTTGGAGCCTGAGAACCTGAGGAGCAGACTTTTGTCAAGGATGTTGTCCTCAGGTTCCCAGGATCTCTCTTCAGGACCACAACCCTCCCAGTCTACTAAAAAAAAATTTTTCCCTCTGACCTTTTTGGCAGCCAAAATTTCCTTGACCGAGAAGACGTCCGAGGAGCCGGAAACAGGAGTGGGAGGAACAGATTTGGGAGAAAAACGGTTGAGGATGAGTGGTTTGAGAAGAGAGACGTGAAAGGCATTAGGGATACGAAGAGAAGGAGGAAGAAGAAGTTTATAAGAGACAGGATTAATTTGACACAAAATTTTGAAAGGACCAAGATAGCGTGGTCCCAACTTGTAGCTAGGGACACGGAAGCGGACATATTTAGCGGAGAGCCATACCTTGTCTCCAGGGGAAAAAACGGGGGGAGCTCTTCTTTTCTTATCCGCGAACCTCTTCATGCGTGAAGAAGCCTGTAAGAGAGAATTTTGGGTCTCTCTCCATATAATGGAAAGGTCACGAGAAATTTCATCCACAGCGGGCAGACCAGAGGGCAAGGGGGTAGGGATGGGGGGAAGAGGGTGACGGCCGTACACCACGAAAAATGGGGATTTGGAGGAAGATTCAGAGACCCTGAAGTTATACGAGAATTCGGCCCATGGAAGGAGATCTGCCCAGTCATCCTGGCGGGAGGAAACAAAATGTCGCAAATAATCACCCAAGATCTGGTTAATTCTTTCTACTTGTCCATTGGACTGGGGATGATATGCAGAGGAAAAATTTAATTTAATCTTGAGTTGTTTACAGAGAGCCCTCCAGAATTTAGACACGAATTGGACACCTCTATCCGAGACAATCTGCGTAGGCAACCCGTGAAGACGAAAAATGTGTACAAAAAATTGTTTAGCCAACTGAGGCGCAGAAGGAAGACCAGGAAGAGGGATGAAATGTGCCATTTTGGAGAATCGATCAACGACCACCCAAATAACAGTGTTGCCACGGGAAGGGGGTAAATCAGTAATAAAATCCATACCAATCAGAGACCAAGGCTGTTCGGGGACAGGCAGAGGATGAAGAAAACCAGCGGGCTTCTGGCGAGGAGTCTTATCCCGGGCACAGATAGTGCAGGCTCGCACAAAGTCCCCAACATCCGTCTCCAGAGTCGGCCACCAATAGAAGCGAGAGATGAGTTGCACAGATTTCTTGATGCCCGCATGACCTGCGAGATGGGAGGAGTGACCCCATTTGAGGATTCCGAGGCGTTGGCGTGGATAAACAAAGGTCTTTCCTGGAGGAGTCTGCCTGATGGAGGCAGGAGAAGTGGAGATCAGGCAGTCAGGTGGAATGATGTGTTGCGGAGGGAGATCAACTTCTGAGGCATCCGAGGAACGAGAGAGAGCATCGGCCCTAATGTTCTTATCGGCAGGACGAAAGTGAATCTCAAAATTAAATCGGGCAAAGAACAGAGACCACCGGGCCTGGCGAGGATTCAGCCGTTGGGCAGACTGGAGGTAGGAGAGGTTCTTGTGGTCGGTGTAGATAATAACAGGAAATCTTGATCCCTCCAGCAGATGCCTCCATTCCTCAAGTGCTAATTTAATGGCTAGAAGCTCTCGATCCCCGATGGAGTAGTTCCTCTCCGCTGGAGAGAAGGTCCTAGAGAAAAAACCACAAGTGACAGCATGCCCGGAAGAATTTTTTTGTAGAAGAACAGCTCCAGCTCCCACTGAGGAGGCATCAACCTCCAATAGGAAGGGTTTGGAAGGGTCAGGTCTGGAGAGCACGGGAGCCGAAGAAAAGGCAGACTTGAGTCGTTTAAAGGCGTCTTCTGCTTGAGGAGGCCAGGACTTGGGATCAGCATTTTTTTTGGTTAAAGCCACGATAGGAGCCACAATGGTAGAAAAATGTGGAATAAATTGCCTGTAATAATTGGCGAACCCCAAAAAGCGTTGGATAGCACGGAGTCCGGAGGGGCGTGGCCAATCTAAGACGGCAGAGAGTTTGTCTGGATCCATTTGTAGTCCCTGGCCAGAGACCAAGTATCCTAGAAAAGGAAGAGATTGGCATTCAAACAGACATTTCTCAATTTTGGCATAGAGTTGGTTGTCACGAAGTCTCTGAAGAACCATACGGACATGCTGGCGGTGTTCTTCTAGATTGGCAGAAAAAATTAGGATATCGTCCAGATATACAACAACACAGGAGTATAACAGATCACGAAAAATTTCATTGACAAAGTCTTGGAAGACGGCAGGGGCATTGCACAGTCCAAAGGGCATGACCAGATACTCAAAGTGTCCATCTCTGGTGTTAAATGCCGTTTTCCACTCGTCCCCCTCTCTGATGCGGATGAGGTTATAGGCGCCTCTTAAGTCCAATTTAGTGAAGATGTGGGCACCTTGGAGGCGATCAAAGAGTTCAGAGATGAGGGGTAAGGGGTAGCGGTTCTTAACCGTGATTTTATTAAGACCGCGGTAGTCAATGCAAGGACGTAGGGAGCCATCTTTTTTGGACACAAAGAAAAATCCGGCTCCGGCAGGAGAGGAGGATTTACGGATAAAGCCCTTTTTTAGATTCTCCTGGACGTATTCGGACATGGCAAGAGTCTCTGGGGCAGAGAGAGGATAAATTCTGCCCCGGGGTGGAGTAGTGCCCGGGAGGAGGTCGATAGGGCAATCATAAGGCCTGTGAGGAGGTAGAGTCTCAGCTTGTCTTTTGCAGAAAAGATCCGCGAAGTCCATATAGGCCTTAGGGAGACCGGTTACTGGAGGAACCACAGAGTTACGGCAAGGGTTACTGGGAACCGGTTTTAGACAGTTCTTGGAACAAGAGGACCCCCAACTCTTGATCTCCCCAGTGGACCAATCCAGGGTTGGGGAATGAAGTTGAAGCCAGGGAAGTCCAAGGAGAATTTCTGAGGTGCAATTGGGGAGGACCAAAAGTTCAATCCTCTCATGATGAGCTCCGATGCTCATAAGAAGGGGCTCCGTGCGGAAACGTATGGTACAGTCCAATCTTTCATTATTTACACAATTGATGTAGAGGGGTCTGGCGAGACTGGTCACCGGGATGTTGAACCTGTAGACGAGAGAGGCCAAAATAAAATTTCCTGCAGATCCAGAGTCCAAGAAGGCCACCGTAGAGAAGGAGAAGGCAGAGGCAGACATCCGCACAGGCACAGTAAGACGTGGAGAAGCAGAGAAGACATCAAGGACTGTCTCACCTTTGTGCGGAGTCAGCGTACGTCTTTCCAGGCGGGGAGGACGGATAGGACAATCCCTCAGGAAGTGTTCGGTACTAGCACAGTACAGGCAGAGGTTCTCCATACGGCGTCGTGTCCTCTCTTGAGGTGTCAGGCGAGACCGGTCGACCTGCATAGCCTCCACGGCGGGAGGCACAGGAACAGATTGCAGGGGACCAGAGGAGAGAGGAGCCGAGGAGACGAAACGCCTCGTGCGAACAGAGTCCATATCTTGGCGGAGTTCCTGACGCCTTTCAGAAAAACGCATGTCAATGCGAGTGGCTAGGTGAATAAGTTCATGTAGATTAGCAGGAATTTCTCGTGCGGCCAGAACATCTTTAATGTTGCTGGATAGGCCTTTTTTGAAGGTCGCGCAGAGGGCCTCATTATTCCAGGACAATTCTGAAGCAAGTGTACGGAACTGTACGGCATACTCGCCAACGGAAGAATTACCCTGGACCAGGTTCAACAGGGCAGTCTCAGCAGAAGAGGCTCGGGCAGGTTCCTCAAAGACACTTCGGATTTCCGAGAAGAAGGAGTGTACAGAGGCAGTGACGGGGTCATTGCGGTCCCAGAGCGGTGTGGCCCATGACAGGGCTTTTCCGGACAGAAGACTGACTACGAAAGCCACCTTAGACCTTTCAGTGGGAAAGAGGTCCGACATCATCTCCAGATGCAGGGAACATTGGGAAAGAAAGCCACGGCAAAACTTAGAGTCCCCATCAAATTTATCCGGCAAGGATAAGCGTATCCCAGGAGCGGCCACTCGCTGCGGAGGAGGTGCAGGAGCTGGCGGAGGAGATGACTGCTGAAGCTGTGGTAGTAACTGTTGTAGCATAACGGTCAGTTGAGACAGCTGTTGGCCTTGTTGCGCTATCTGTTGTGACTGCTGGGCGACCACCGTGGTGAGGTCAGCGACAACTGGCAGAGGAACTTCAGCGGGATCCATGGCCGGATCTACTGTCACGATGCCGGCTGGCAGGTAGTGGACCCTCTGTGCCAGAGAGGGATTGGCGTGGACCGTGCTAGTGGACCGGTTCTAAGCCACTACTGGTTTTCACCAGAGCCCGCCGCAAAGCGGGATGGTCTTGCTGCGGCGGTAGTGACCAGGTCGTATCCACTAGCAACGGCTCACCTCTCTGGCTGCTGAAGATAGGCGCGGTACAAGGGAGTAGGCAGAAGCAAGGTCGGACGTAGCAGAAGGTCGGGGCAGGCAGCAAGGATCGTAGTCAGGGGCAACGGCAGAAGGTCTGGAAACACAGGCAAGGAACACACAAGGAACGCTTTCACTGGCACTAAGGCAACAAGATCCGGCAAGGGAGTGCAAGGGAAGTGAGGTAATATAGGGAAGTGCACAGGTGATTACCCTAATTGGAACCACTGCGCCAATCAGCGGCGCAGTGGCCCTTTAAATCGCAGAGACCCGGCGCGCGCGCGCCCTAGGGAGCGGGGCCGCGCGCGCCGGGACAGAACAGACGGGGAGCGAGTCAGGTAGGGGAGCCGGGGTGCGCATCGCGAGCGGGCGCTACCCGCATCGCGAATCGCATCCCGGCTGGCAGCGGGATCGCAGCGCCCCGGGTCAGAGGACGTGACCGGAGCGCTGCAGCGGAGGGAGTGAAGCGAGCGCTCCGGGGAGGAGCGGGGACCCGGAGCGCTCGGCGTAACAAGACCCCACCTCCCTGAGGGATTTCAAGGAGAGGATCCAGAGTTTGTTTGTCTTTTATTCTCACCCTCCTAATCAACAGGTGCAGTTTCTCACATTACAGCTTCAGAGACCAGTACTATAGGAATTCCGCACCTGGCCTCCGAGAAGGCTATTGTTGAGCAGATCTTTGAAGGACTGTACCAGGTATTTTAGTCACATTCTCCATCAGAAGTATGTCTCAGCTGTATGAAAGGCGACAGAAGCCAGGTGAGACCTTGAGAGCTTATGCCGCAGCCTTGCAGAATGCCCTAGAGACTGTCCGAAAATTAGATGGTATAACTCCCGAGCAGGGCAACAAGGTGTTAATTTTCAGATTTATTGATGGGGCTCTTAATAAGTGGGACAAAGCCCAACTGAGAATGTTAGCGGTCTAAAATCCCAATATAAAATTCTCAAGAGACTGGCTATACAAGTGATTGAGTCCGGGACTGAGTTAGAAGAAGTTTGTACACCACTTACACCCGCCCAAGAGCCACAAGGGGCGGTAGCCAGACCGTCACCTGTCCACGCCCCAGAGTCATCTACTTTGCCAGTCACAGCAGTCCAAGCAACTCTGTCAGTCACTACAAATTCAGACCTACAGTGTATTAAACAAGACATTGCACAATTGACTAAGGTTGTCCAGGAGCTCGCCACCCGGTCTGCTCCCCTCTCCCGTGAACAATCCTTGCCTAGAGAAACCTCCTCTGCTCCATCTCCATGTGATCCCAGTTACAGTGCTCCTTCACCCGATAGACATTCTGGGAGTAATAGACCCTTTTGTACCCACTGTAACAAGTCTGGACACTGGACAATGCACTGCTGGGGTTTAAACGCAATCCTCTCTGGGGGTCAAGGACCGACCCCAGGAAAACATCCAGCAGTCACAACTATCAAGCCCTTCTGGAACCTATGCAGTTGGAACACCACCCCCTAGTCTGAGCTGCAAGAGGCCTTGTCACAGTTATCAATGGGAGAGTTCCAGTACGGTTAGTCAATCTGTCCGATGTGACTACAGTCCTACCTAAATGCACTCCAGTCACCCAGCCGTATCTTTTAGAATCAAGGGACATCTTAACAGAATGCAACATGGCCTGACAGCGGACGGCCCAAGTGACTCCGAAATCTGCTGTAAGTTCCCCTAAGCCCTGGTGGGCACAACTCCAAGTGGGAGATGCAGCCACTCCGGGAGATCAAGTCAGTGGAGTCATCAATGTCGCCAAGAGACATCATGAGGCTTTCAATAAGCACCCGACCGACTTTGGCTGTACGTTCATGATCCAGCACCGGATTCTGACAGGCGACAGCTCACCTATCAAAGAAAGTCACCGTCTGGTCGCGCCAGGCATGTATCAAGCCGTTAAGAAGATGCTGGTTGACATGAAGAACGCCTATATTATTGAAGAGATTCAAAGTCCCTGGGCGGCGCCCCTTGTCTTGGTCAAGAAGAAGGATGGGGCCATCCATTTTTGTCTCAACTACAGGAAACTGAACAATGTCACACATAAGGACGCTTATCCACTTCCAAGAATCGAAGAGTCACTTACAGCACTCGGGTCAGCTGCCTACTTCTCCACCTTGGACTTACCCAGTGGGTATTGGTAAGTGCCTATGGCCGTAGAAGACTGAGAGAAGACAGCTTTTGTGACACCCATGGGACTGTTCAAATTCAAGAGTATGCCATTCGGGCTGTGTAATGACCCTGCTACTTTCCAGCGTCTGATGAAGCGATTCCTGGGCCATCTAAACTTTCAAAGTGTCCTGTTGTACCTAGATTATGTCATTGTGTACTCCAAATCCTACCAGGAGCACTTCAGACATCTGTCAGACGTCTTCCAAGTCTTGATCAAACATGGGCTGAAGATTAAACCGTCTAAGTGTCATCTGCTTAAACCTCAGGTACATTACCTAGGTCATGTTGTCAGCGCCAAGGTAGTCTAGCCTAATCCCGAGAAGATAGAGATTGTCAAGGACTGGCCTACCCCACGTATGGATAAAGATGTCAGGAGCTACCTGGGATTTGCCGGCTACTACCGCCGCTTCATTCCCCACTTTGGCCAGATTGCAGAACCCCTCACAACTCTCTTACAGGGTACGGCGTAGGAGAATTACAGTGGAAGACTACCTGTTTAGTGGGCCGAAGAGCAAGAAACAGCGTTCCAAGCTCTTAAACACCTGTTGAAGAACCACCCATCCTGGCGTATCCAGACTACAGTCAGCCATTCCAGTTGTATAGCGATGCCAGCTTTGAAGGTCTGGGAGCTGTCCTGTCCCAAGTACAAGATGGGCAAGAGCGAGTGATTGCCTATGCCAGTAGTAATCTGCAAGATGCAAAGAAAAACTACGCCGACTACAGCTCCTTCAATCTGGAACTCCTCGCTCTTGTATGGGTTGTAACAGAAGTTTAAAGACTACTTGGCTGCCACACCATTCATGGTCTACACGCATAATAACCCATTGGCCCATCTGAATACTGACAAACTGGGTGCCATCGAGCAGCGTTGGGCCTCAAGATTGGCCAACTACAACTTCACCATCAAGTACAGAAGCGTCAAGTCCAATGTGAACGCCGATGTACTATCTCGAATGACCCCCGGGGAAGAACCACCTGTCAAATACTAGTGAGAAGAAGTGGAGATGCCCCCATTTTACCAGAGGTTCGTGAGTCAGAATACTGTGACCACCCTCGAAGAGTCCGAGAAGGTCCAGGAAGACATATATACCTGGAAGACTCTACAGGACAAAAGTCGAGTCATGGGGGATCTGTTGGACTACCTTCTGATGAAAAAGGTACCAATCCATCTACGCCGGGCTCAGTGTGACTACGAGTTCATACGTCTGTGGCGACAGAGGAAGCGACTGTTCGTGCACAAAGGATTGTTGTACCGGTTTCTGGTGATCGGCTTCATCAGATTCTGGTTCCCTGAAGAGATGCGGCAATGGTCCTCAACGCATATCATGATCAGTCGGGACACTTTGGAGTCCACAAGACCGATGGCTATTCAAATAAAGGTTCTACTGGATTGGGATGCAGAGCGACATAGAGAAATTGTGCAGTGAGTGTACCATCTGCAACGTCACCAAGAATGGATGCAAAGACGCAAGAGCACCCCTCCATTCCATACAGAGTGAAAGGCCTAACCAGTTGGTAGCGCTAGACCATGCCAAGTTGTCTCCTACCCGGTCTGGGTACACTTATGCTCTCACCATGGTGGATCACTACTCCAAGTGGGTTGTCGTAGTGCCCGTTAAAGACCTCACAGCCAAAACTACGGCCCAGATGTTCTACTCTCATTAGGTAGAAATCATTTTGTGTCCAGAGTCTGTCCTAAAGGACCGAGGAACAGCCTTCGAGGCCCAACTCTTCCCTGAACTGTGTCGGTTCCATGCCTGCAAGAAACTCCGGACTACTGCTTACCATCCTCAAGGGAACGGGCTCTGTGAGCACCTTAGTCAAGTTTTTATCCACATGCTGCAAGCAGCGTCTGAATTGCTGGAAATTTATAATAACACAGTCCATTGTTCTACTGGATAAACCCCATTCTACCTGATGATGGGTCGACACGGGCAGCTGCCAAAAGACCGGACGTTTGGACTCCAAGCTCCCTTCAACAACTCTTCACAAGCTTCGATCCAAAAGCCAGAGTACGAGCCGCAAGTCGTCCACCGTAACCAGAAAAAGTTATGTTGCAAAGAAGACCTGCCCAAACCTCCTGTACCTCCTCCACCAGCTGTCAAACCTGCGAGGGAGTAAGTACCTGGAGAAGGGATCCACCCATCCATGTCCCCATGTTCTCTCCCAGCCAACCTTCAATCTTTGGTATCATGCCATCTCTGGGGCTGCTGCAACTAACTCTAGTCACCTCACCAGCTCAAGTCCTGTCACCACTGGCACCAGTCTACACTCTTGTTTCCAGGTCTCCAGTATCCCTGCCAGCCAGCCCGAGTTCAGATCCAGTTGCAACTCTAGAAATGGAACTTCAAAGGCCTCTATCCCTCCAGTTGTGCCAAGAGCTCCCAAAGAGGGAAGTGTTCCTGAGTTGCAAGAGGTGTGCTCCCAATGGTCTACCCAGGGTCAGTTACCCGCAAGATTCAAGGACTAACATCATGTACAGTCAAAGTTTAATACAGATTAAAGTCATGTACAACACATAGTCATTAAGTACACATAAATGCATGTACACATGTCTCTTATACAATACATTAGGGCTGTAGCACTCACTACATCACAGTCCATTCAAATGTCTTTAAGTTGTTGCATATGTCTAATGTAATTTATTATGTCCACGTGCTCAGGATACTTTGCTGGCTAGAAGGTATTCCTGTACCCACAAAGCACATAACCTAAAAAGTCAAAGGTAACAAATGTCTAATGTTATCTAATAAATGTCTATACAACTAGTGTTCTGGGAGAAGTGTGTAATGCCAAGGGACCCCAGTAGCATAGGCATTGGGCAGAAAGCCTCTGGCAACCCAATCCACCAGTGTCATACATATAAAGTGTTGTTATATGCATAGTCAAATGTCATAATATGTATAGTCATAGTCAAATGTCATAATATGCATAGTCATAGTCCATAAGTCATGTTTATACAATAGTCATAGGTATGTTGTCATTACTATACATAGTCCTTATTCTCTAGTAATCCTAAGGTTATTCAGTTATACAATTTATCACAGCATGTATGGACATTGATACAGAGACTCTCTTGTATTATCAGTTTGGAAATGGACGTTGATTGCAAAGCCCCAGGACTGCATGCGGCCCGTGGCCATTTTGCTCCTCAAGCCTTCCAAGACGGACGCCGAGGGTGACTTTACTTAAGTATGGGGATTTGTGATAGCCTAGTATGGGATATTTTCCTACAGTCCTGTCAGGTTGAGTCCCTGTATGTCCTCAGGGCTCTCCTGCAGTGTTCCCCCATAATGTGTATAGGTTGTATATTTTGTGCAAAGGACCTTTGATGTTGGTCACATGATTATTAGTCACATGATAATGTTTGTCACATGTTTAAGTCATATGTTTGTTACCCAGAGAGAACCAGGTGACCAAGTGACCCGCAGTTGGCCTATGGGCTCATTGCTCAACCCACTTTATAAGAGTACTACAATCTCTCTTGTTCCTGAGGTTCATTCCAGCCCAGATGTCTCAGAGCCAGTGTCCAGCACATCTGGAGTACTCAACCTAAATTGCAGCCACAAGTCAGTAAGTCAAGTCATCTTTATCTGCTGCCATCATCTTCAGTCAAGTAAAGTCAATTGTAGTCAGCATCATCTGCACCGATAGTCTCTCCAGTCACTGCAAGTCCCAGCAAGCTACGAGGTACCCTGTGTTACTGGTCACCTCTCTGGGATCCTGGCCGTGCTGTATAGACTGTAACACCTGTCTAACCTCAGTAAAAGCTACCATTAACCTTAACCTGGCCTTGGACTATTATTTGCACCTGCCTAACCTAGGACTAGCTTTGGGTGGTTATATAGGCAAACCACGCCCTGGCATCACAAACACAAAGGGGTTAATACTATCTACCCCTGGTCAACACCATCTGCCCATCTACGTCTTGTACATGACTGTCAGGATCCGGATACTGTGAGGATACCGGTGGTGGATCCTCTGTGTCAGTGGGATGATGACGTGGGCCGTACCAGGGGAACGGAGTCTAAGGGGTTACTGGTTACAGAGCCCGGCGCAAAGCGGGATGGACTTGCAGCGGCAGGTAACCCCCAGGTCGTTCCACCCGATAGCGACTCAACCCCAAATGACATCTGAGACAGGCGCGGTACAAGGGATTAAGCAAGAGCAAGGTCGGACGTAGCAGAAGGTCAGGGCAGGCAGCAAGGATCGTAGTCAGGGGCAACGGCTGAGGGTCTGGAACACTGGCTTGGGACATACAAGGAACGCTTTCACTGGCATAAAGGCAACAAGATCCGGCAATGCAGGGAAGGGGAAGTGAGTTTAAATAGAGAGGGCACAGGTGTGAGCACTAATTGGGCCAGCCGCCAATCAGTGGCGCACTGGCCCTTTAAATCGCAGAGAGCCTGCGCGCGCGCCCTAGGGAGCGGGGCCGCGCGTGCCGGGACTGAGCCGTCGGGGGAACAGGACGGGTAAGGAGACTGGGATGCGAGCTGCGAGCGGGCGCGTCCCGCTACGCGGGTCGCATCCCCGCCGGTGACATTAATGCAGTGCTCCCGGTCAGCGGGTCTGACTGGGGCGCTGCCAGAAGGTGAACGCCGCGAGCGGTCCGGGGAGGAGCGGAGACCCGGAGCGCTCGGCGTAACAGTACCCCCCCCCCTTGGGTCTCCCCCTCTTTTTGGAACCCAAAAACTTGCGAATGAGCTCCTTGTCGAGGATGTTATCCTCGGGTTCCCAAGCCCTCTCTTCAGGTCCACAATTCTCCCAATCTACGAGAATTTTTTTATTACCTCTGACTATTTTGGACGCAAGAATTTCCTTAACAGCGAAGACATCGGAGGAGCCAGAGACAGGAGCTGGAGCGACAACCTTGGGAGAGAAGCGGTTTAGAACAAGAGGTTTGAAAAGAGTTAGGAATACGGAGAGAAGGGGGAAGAAGAAGTTTGTAGGAGACAGGATTGATTTGACTCTTGATTTTAAAAGGTCCAAGATAACGTGGTCCCAGCTTATAGCTGGGGACACGGAAGCAGATATATTTGGCAGAGAGCCACACTTTGTCCCCAGGAGCGAAGACAGGAGGAGTTCTTCTCTTTTTATCGGCATGTCTCTTCATATGAGACGAGGCCAGAAGGAGCGACTTTTGAGTTTCCTTCCAGATGATAGAGAAGTCCCGGGTAACTTCATCAACGGCAGGCAATCCAGAAGAAGTGGGAATGGGGAGGGGGGGCAGAGGGTGACGGCCGTACACCACAAAGAACGGGGATTTGGCGGAGGATTCAGAGTTTTTGAAATTGTACGAGAATTCAGCCCAGGGTAGAAGGTCGACCCAATCGTCTTGGCGGGAGGAAACAAAATGTCGCAAATAGTCACCAAGGATCTGGTTAACTCTCTCTACTTGCCCATTGGATTGGGGATGATAGGAGGACAAGAAATTTAATTTGATTTTTAATTGATTACAGAGAGCTCTCCAAAATTTCGATACAAATTGGATGCCTCTAGCCGAGACGATATGCGTGGGTAGCCCGTGAAGGCTAAAAATATGCAAAAAAAATTGCTTTGCCAACTGTGGCGCAGAAGGAAGACCTGGAAGTGGAATGAAATTTGCCATCTTGGAGAAACGATCAACGACCACCCAGATCACTGTGTTGCCATGGGATACAGGCAGATCCGTAATAAAATCCATGGCAATTTGAGACCATGGTTACTCAGGAACAGGTAAAGGAAGGAGGAGTCCAGCAGGCTTCTGGCGAGGAGTCTTGTCCCGGGCACAAACTGTACAGGCCCGAATGAAATCAGCGACATCACAGCGTAGGCCACCAATATAAACGAGAAATGAGTTGGATGGACTTCTTGACGCCAGCGTGGCCAGCGAGGTGCGAGGAGTGTCCCCACTTGAGGATCTTGAGGCGCTGGCGTGGAGGGACAAAGGTCTTTCCAGGAGGAGTTTGTCTAATAGAAGCTGGAGCAGAGGAGACCAGGCACTCAGGAGGTACAATGTGTTGTAGAGGGGTTTCAGATTCGGTAGCATCAGAGGAACATGAAAGGGCGTCAGCCCTGACGTTTTTGTCAGCAGGACGAAAGTGAATCTCGAAGTTAAAGCGAGCAAAAAACAACGACCACCTAGCCTGGCGAGGGTTCAGACGTTGGGCAGACTGGAGATACGAGAGATTCTTGTGATCTGTGTAGATGACAATGGGGTGTTTGGAACCTTACAGTAGATGCCTCCATTCTTCGAGAGCTAGCTTGATGGCCAGAAGTTCACGATCACCAATGGAGTAATTTTTTTCCGCCGGAGAGAAGGTTTTAGAAAAGAAACCACAAGTAATATTATGTCCGGTAGAGTTTTTTTGAAGGAGTACGGCTCCGGCTCCGACTGAGGAGGCGTCCACTTCCAGCAAGAAGGGTTTCGATGGATCAGGTCTGGACAGTACTGGAGCAGAAGTGAAGGCAGTTTTGAGGCGATTGAAGGCCTCATCCGCTTGGGGAGGACAGGACTTAGGGTTGGCATTCTTCCTGGTTAGGGCCACAATCGGAGTCACAATGGTGGAAAAATGAGGAATAAACTGTTGGTAGTAATTGGCAAATCCTAAGAAGCGTTGGATAGCTCGGAGTCCAGAAGGGCGTGGCCAATCTAAAACCGCTGACAGTTTGTCTGGGTCCATTTGAAGTCCCTGGCCAGAGACTAGGTAACCTAGGAAGGGAAGAGATTGGCATTCAAAGAGACATTTCTCCATCTTGGCATACAGTTGATTTTCACGGAGTCTCTGGAGCAGTAGGCGGACATGACGACGGTGTTCCTCTAGACTAGAGGAAAAAATCAAGATGTCGTCCAGGTAAACCACAACACAGGTATATAACAAGTCCCAAAATATTTCATTAACGAAGTCCTGGAAGACTGCAGGGGCGTTGCAGAGCCCAAAGGGCATAACAAGATATTCAAAATGTCCGTCTCTGGTATTAAATGCGGTTTTACACTCATCCCCTTTCCTGATGCGAATGAGATTATATGCGCCTCTTAAGTCCAATTTAATAAAGATGTTGGCGCCACGAAGGCGGTCAAAGAGTTCCGAGATTAGAGGCAGGGGATAGCGGTTTTTGATAGTGATTTTATTTAAACCACGGTAGTCAATACATGGCCGTAGGGTACCGTCTTTTTTTAGAAACAAAGAAAAACCCTGCTCCGGCAGGGGATGAGGACTTGCAAATGAATCCCCTCTTTAAATTTTCCCGGATGTAGTCAGGCATGGCTTGAGTCTCAGGGGCGGACAGAGGATAGATCCTGCCCCAGGGTGGAGTAGTACCAGGAAGGAGGTCAATAGGGCAGTCATAAGGCCTATGAGGTGACAAAGTCTCTGCTTGTTTTTTTACAGAAAACATCGGCATAGTCCTGGTAGACCTTGGGAAGACCTGGTATAGGTGGAGCCACAGGGGTTTGACTGACGGGAGCAGACGTGAGGCATTTTTTGAGACAAGAAGAACCCCAGCTCTTGATCTCCCCGGTGGTCCAGTCAAGGGTAGGAGAATGACGTTGGAGCCATGGCAAGCCGAGGAGAATTTCAGAGGTGCAGTTGGATAGGACAAGAAATTAAATTTTTTCGTGATGCAGTCCAATGCACATTAACAGGGGTTCTGTGCGGTAACGCACAGTGCAGTCCAATTTTTCTCCATTAACTGAAGAGATGTAGAGTGGTCTGACGAGACTGGTCACTGGGATGTTGAACCTATTAACGAAAGAGGCCAAAATAAAATTTCCTGCAGAACCGGAATCCAAGAAGGCCACAGCTGAGAAGGAGGAGTTAGCAGAAGGAGAAATCCGCACAGGCACAGTAAGACGTGGAGAAGCAGAATTCACACCTAGAGCTGTCTCACCTTTGTGCGGAATCGGAGTGCGTTTTTCCTGACGCGGAGGGCGGATAGGACAGTCCTTTAGGAAGTGTTCGGTACTAGCACAGTACAGGCATAGATTCTCATTACGGCGGCGAGTCCTCTCTTGTAGGGTCAGGCGGGACCGGTCCACTTGCATAGCCTCCACGGCAGAAGGCACAGGAACAGATTGCAGTGGACTTGAGAAGAGAGGAGCCGGGGGGAGAAATCACCTGGTGCGAACAAAGTCCTTATCTTGACGGAGCTCCTGGCGTCTTTCAGAAAAACGCATGTCAATGCGGGTGGCCAAATGGATAAGTTCATGCAGGTTAGCAGGAATTTCTCGTGAGGCCAGTACATCTTTGATGTTGCTGGATAGGCCTTTCTTGAAGGTCGCGCAGAGGACCTCATTGTTCCAGGATAATTCAGAAGCGAGAGTACGAAATTGGATGGCGTATTCGCCCACAGAAGAACTTCCTTGGACAAGATTTAACAAAGCAGTCTCGGCAGAAGAGGCCCGGGCTGGTTCTTCGAAGATACTACGAACCTCAGCGGAGAAGGACTGGACAGTGGCAGTGACAGGATCATTGCGGTCCCAGAGCGGTGTGGCCCATGACAAGGCCTTTCTAGACAGGAGACTAACCAAAGCCACCTTACACCATTCTGTGGGAAATTGGTCCGACATCATCTCCAAGTGAGCCGTCGGGGAACAGTACGGGTAAGGAGACTGGGATGCGAGCCGCAAGCAGGCGCGTCCAGCTACGCGGGTCGCATCCCTGCCTGTGACATTAATGCAGCGCTCCCGGTCAGCGGGTCTGACCGGGGCGCTGCGAGAAGGTGAACGCCGCGAGCGCTCCGGGGAGGAGCGGGGACCCGGAGCGCTCGGCGTAACAATGACTGTGAGCATTGGAGCGGTGCTCGCATCATGTACTGCAGGTTCCGGCTGCTATGAGAAGCCAGGGACCCGCCGGTAATGGCAGACATCAGCAATCGCGCCGATGTCTGCCACTAACCCCTCAGATGCCGTGATCAATATAGATAACGGCATCTGCAGCAATGCACACTTCTAAATGGATGATCAGATCGCCTGCGGCACTGCCTCACCTGCCTCCGGCCGTCTCCTGGGGTCTTCCTCTCTGGTCTGAGATCAGAAGAGCAGACCAGAGCAAAAAATAATCGATAACACTGATCAGTGCTATGCCCTATGCATGGAACTGAACAGTATTAGCAGTCAAGTGATTGCTATATATAGTCCTCTATGTGGACATAAAAAGTGTAAAACAAAAGTAAAAAAAATATAAAAATAAAAAGTAAAAAAAATATGAAAAATCCCCTCCCCCAATAAAAATTGAATTTTTCCCCTTTTCCAATTTTACCCCCAAAAAGCATAATTTTTTTTAAAACATATTTGGTATCGCCTCGTGCGTAAATGTCCAAACTATCAAAATGTTATATATTTTTAAAAAGTCAAGAATTGCTGCATTTTTTGTCACATTTTATTATTTATTATTTTGTCACATTTTATTATTTTGTCACATTAATTAACATAAAGTGATTTAAAAGTTTTATATAAGAAGATGTGGTATCAAAAAATAGTACAAAAAATTTGCCCTCATACAGCCCCATATACAGAAAAATGTAAAAGTTATTGGTGGTCAAAATAGGGCCATTTTAAACATACTGATTTTGTACAAAAAGTTTTTTTGCGCGGAACAATAATAGAAAAGTATGTAAACATGGGTATCATTTTAATCGTATTGACACAAAGAATAAGGAAAGCATGTCATTTTTCCTGTAAAAGTGTACAGTGTGAAAACGAAACCCTCCAAAATTAGCAAAATTGGGGTTTTCATTAAAATTTTCTCCCTAAATAAAAAATTTTGGGGTTCACCGTACATTTTATGGAAAAATTTGAGGTATGATTACAAAGTACAATTGGTCACACAAAAAACAAGCCCTTATATAGGTCTGTAGATGAAAATATAAAAAACATTATGGATTTTAGAAGGCGAGGAGGAAAAAACAAAAACACAAAAATTAAATTGGCCTGGTCCTTAAAGGGGTATTCCGGGCAAAAACATCTTATCCCCTATCGAAAGAATAGGGGATAAGATGTCTGATCGCGAGGGGCCCGCTGCTGGGACCCCCCGCGATCTCCCTGCAGCAGCCCGCATTCTATGCGTAGTTGCGTCTGAAGTTTTGGAAACCTCCGGGCTTCCGAGACGGGGACGGGACGTCACGCCATGCCCCCTCCATTCATGTCTATGGGAGGGGGCGTTGTGGTCGTTACGCCCCCTCCCATAGAAATGAATGGGGGAGGCGTGGCGTGGTGTAACGTTACGTCCCCGTCTCGGAAGCCCGGAGGTTTACAAAACTTCAGAGGCAGCTACGCATAGAATGCGGGCTGCTGCAGGGAGATCACGGGGGGTCCCAGCGGCAGACCACCCGCGATCAGACATCTTATCCCCTAACCTTTCGATATGGGATAAGATGTTTTTACCGGGAATACCCCTTTAAGGTGAAAATGGGCTTGGTCCTTAAAGCGTACCCGTCATATCACTCAGTACCTAATCCTGACGATTTACATCTAATTTTTATGTGTCTAGCACCTTTTTTTTTTATTAAACTTTTAATTTAGCTCACTAGTCTGAATTCCTCTCAAAGGGAGGGGGTGTGGCCTCACTGTGCAGGTCTCCGCCCCCTCCCTCAATTTGCTGTCTGATCACATCTCCCCTAGCATTACCAAAACTACAACTCACAGCTTTTCCTCACTGACAGTAGCGGGACACAAGCTGACAGTGGGAGGATTTCTCCTCCAGCTGTGAGCCCTGCGCTCACAGCTGTCAATCAAGGAAGTGTGTCCATGACATAGGTGATGACGCATGGACACAGCAGGACAAGTATGTGTCCAAGCAGACAGGGGGCAGTTGTTAGACTGAAAATTTTGTTAGACTGAAAATTTTCTAATGAAAGCAATTGCAAAACCTATTGGTTTTGCATGCTTTATAACATATCAAATCTGACAGTGCCCATGTTAATGACTAAGCCTATATAATAAATAAAACTTACCTAAAAGTAATTTAAGGGTGCAATCACACGTACAATATCCTGCACATATTTAGAGTTGCAAATTTTAATGCAAACTAATTGACTGAACACATCATCAAATATGCGCAGAATACTGTATATGTGAATACACCCTAAGGGCAGGGTAACACGGGGAGCATCCACAGTTTATTTGATGCTGTGGATGCGCTGATGGCAGTCACAGAGGGACCAGGTAGCTCTGTGTATCTTGTAGCGACGTATTTCTACAGCAGAAAATCAACCTCTATAAGCGAACACATAGAGCTTCCCAGCCAGAGCCTAGAGCTTCCTCTGCAGTCCATCTATGACTGCCATCAGCGCATCCACAGCATCCAATACGCTGTGGATGTGCCCCGCGTGACCCTGCCTGAAAGGGTTATTCTCAACTGTTTCTTTACGTTGTTTATCCTGTGGCAGCCTATGTTATCTATCCTGGCATACACACAGTCTTATATATTCACAATCACATACATGCACACAATCAGGTGGATACAGATATACACAGGACTGAGACAGCTATCACTAGTATTTTAAACACAAACATAAGTGGACTGGCCAGGGTTAGTGCAATCTCCCAGCATGCTGCATTTTCTTGACATGTGCGTGTGATGTCACCAGTCCTACCAACTACTGTTTCTAGAGCACAGAGGTGGTCTGTAACCTAGACAATGGGCTATCAAGAAGGGAAGGAGAAAAAACTAATATCTTTTAAAGAAAGGTAATTATAACTATTTGCCAAAATGTGTATTTTGAAATGTACTACAAGTTTAAATACAATCTTTGGAAATTCCTCTTAAAGGACCAGCTACAAAGGCCACCCCCTAATATACAAGAGTAGGTTCACCTTTGGCTCACCTAAGGCGAGCCTTCACATTAAGATTAACATAGATGAATACAAAGCCAACATAAAAGAGTACATGAAATTACCCTACACTCTCATAATGTTGCTCTTAAGGAAAAGCAAAAATTAAATTCCATAGATGAAGTTGGATGACAACCACAAATTCATTAGGTCGGCCGCTAAAACAATTCACGCATAACAAGCGAGAGAGCCAATGTCATTTTTGGTGAATCAACTTAATAGCCTCAGTCATAAAAAACATGTAAAAAGGACTAATAGGTAATTTTACTTTCTCCAGAACGGTCTGGAGGAAAACATCTAGTGAGGTTCAGTGAAGAAGAAAAGCTCCTTTTTTGAAAGGCTTGATAATCAATTTGTGTTTTATCTATCTCAGGCCAGATCCGCTCTCTTCTCGGAATGCTCTTAATTTCTGCCTAAAAGTTCCACACCTTTTGCCTACAGGGACTTTTGTATTATTGTCAGTTTCAAGAGTTAAATATTCCAGGAGGAATTTGTTACTACATGGTGATACAGAACGCATGGAAACTCCTGCACCAATATTGTTCTTAAATTGGCAGCAAGCGAACAAGGGACATGAAGGATGCTTCAGTACAATAACCTATTCCTCCTCTCCTGGGAGCCACTTGGCCAGCTTTCATCCTCATAATTATAATAAATTTGACATTTCATAGATAATATTGATTTCTGTATTTTAGCATTTCACCATAGGTGACAGTCTAGCGTCAAGAATGAAATTTCTATTGATCTCCTGCGCATTAATCTCTCATGTGTATGTGATCATTTTTATAAGACCTTTTACTGCACATAAATCAATATTTCATATTTCCAGCTATACCGGAGGAGATGTCATATTTGTAAACTGTGAGTTGACACCTGCAATTCCTTCCTGTTCAGCTTCAACTGTTCACTTGCAGTCGATTCAGGGTTGGGAAAGGATCAAGCACCAGAAGCAAGGTAGATGAAATGCAGGAATGTAAAATGCAGTAATTAGCCTAATGAAAAAAAGAATATATATATATATATATATATATATATATAAAAAAAAGTATATATATATAGGTGCTTGCATAGAATAGGTTGCTTTTATTTTACTTTTTTTTAGACTATATTAGCATTATTGTTATTATTATTATTGTTATTATTATTATTCACGCTTTTTTTAAATATATAATTAAATACTGTAATAACTTATTTACATTTTTTTTACATTTTCCATACTTCATGTGCTTTAGTTCATCATTCAAGATTGAATCCAAATGATTATTATATTTTTATTATCATGATTATTTATTATATTTTTTTAACATCATGTTTTATCATTATTTTATTTCACTATTATTATTATTACTATCTTTGTATTATTATCATTACATATTTTTAAGTTTACATTTTTTTTATCATTATTATTCTATTCATTCTATTTATTACTGTTAGTTATTGTGTTATTAATTATTATTATTTTATACTATTATTTTGTTTAGTAATTTTTACCATTCATATGATTAATATTTATTTTATGGAAAATTTTACATTTTAAAAATTAATTTCTTGTGCAAGTTTCAAGCTACAATCATTATTTCTTATCAATGCTGTAACAATAAATGGCATACCTTCATGGGCTAAATTGAAGAATACATTTTCTGTTTATTAGTAATAGTCATTATAAAGTTATGTGCAATAAAATTATTCTTTTTTTTCTCTCAATTTCTCCCTAATAGGGATTATTGTAAATAAAACCTACTGATCGCAGCTTGGGGAATTCTTTAATTGTTTTGTTTTTTTTACCAACTAATTAAACTGTGAGAATCCATGACCAATTTCTGTCAGAATATTCTTTGTTTTTCTCCGCTAATTGTCTGCTAAACCCACACCGAACTTACAGCAGAGTCGGCCATTTATTTCATTCCAAGATTTAATTGAATGGAAAGAAACTCAATGGGCTAAATTAAACTTTCCCACTGTAATAAGGGGGTGTTGGGGGGGGTTTCATTTGAAATTAGGTGAAATTAGTCCAAACGATACAAGATTTTAAAAAAATCACAGCATATTCATAATGTATCTGGAATCATTTGTCGTTAAACGGTAACTTAATTTATGTTTGTAATTTTCAAATTCAATTAAATATTTGCAAAAAAAATTACAAAAAGTTATTTTTTTTGCCAATAGGTATAGGTATAAAATGTATTACTGTCAAAGTGGGGAATTTTTTTTTCTCTCAACAAATTCCCATAGGCACTGTTGACGTGCTATTATTTTAGATTACATGTCTTTTCTTAGAAACGAAAGTGTGCTTCATGCCTATTTCAAAAGGCCAACCCCACTTCGCTGCTGAAACATGTTCTTTCTGTGAAAATGTGTCAGCGTATGACTGTTTGAACATGGTGACAGACACATTATCAAAGTGTAACTGACTACTGTGGGACTGACTACATTTAGACAGCTATGTGAAACGTTAACTCAATTGACACCGGCTGTATTAAAGTAAAAAAATAAATAAATAAAAAATCCAAACCATGAGGAGATGCTTCAATCAGCAGATTTGATGCTACCTTGATGCTTATGAATTCTCCGCTCTTGCATGAAGCTTTACAAAATCTCAGTGTACCCTATCTCACCTACAATAAAATATTTTGTTTGCCATTAAATACAGCACACTCCCGTGTTGTCAAAGGAAACCTCAGGTTTTCTTCTGACAGTACCGGAATGATTTATGTGTTTGATTTCCCTCAGCAAAAGAATTTCTGTTAGGCAATATATGTCGCAGAAAATACACTCATTATTTAAGTCACTACCATAGTCTGGCTCCCTCCTTAATATCTATATAAGAGTTATAGTTATTCATTTATTATATATATATTTATATATATATATATATATATATATATATATATATAGATATTGATAAAGGTATTTTATTATTAGGTACTCAGTGTAGGGTGCCTCATGTGGCACATTCTTATGGAGATTTCATGGATGCCATATAGGACCACTTGGAGAAATTTCTGTTAGGCCATTTATGTCATGGAAAATGCACTTATTATTTCCGTCACTTCCATAATCGGGTTCCATCCTTCATATCTAAAAGAATCATATTCATTCAGTTTAAATAAAGAATATTGAAGTCTTTTTGATAAAGGAATATTATTGTTAGGTACTCCTAACCATATATAGAGTGCAATACGTTCACAAAAAATTAGGTTCTGATGCTTTTCTGTTTGACTTAAAACATGCCCAGTGCTCCTAGTACGGAGTCACATGACCTCCATGTGCTGCTCTCAAGGCCTTGTCAGTTGCCCTAAAAAAATTTCCCTAACATTAACACTTATCTCTTATCCATAGTTTAGGTTTATGGTCACTGGATCTAAGTTCTGTGACCCCCATTTAGTCAGTATTTTAGCAACAACACCACCCAGGACATAGTTTTCCAATCAAACCATTGGGACCTTTTGTGCACTTGGGCATCACAACCGCTTATCTCTGTCAGTGTGTAACAGGTAAAGAACAACATTCGAAGATAAGTGGGTGCTGTATTTGACGATCTTCAGCAGTTTGAAAGTAGCATGCCACATTTTTTCTCTATTAGGTTTAAATAAAATCAATTTTAAAAAGCCAATATAAAAAAATACTCCTGAATCTATACAGAAGCCACGTTACAGCTCTCTACAAAACAGAGTCATAATATGGCCATGTACATAAAAACTAACCTTTTTATATACTTCTTTAAAAATTTTAATTTCTTTTTTTATAGAAATTACGGCTTATAAAGAAAAGACCGCTAGGCATTCCCATACCATCCAGAACATAATCCTGTCCAGCTGCAGCATCATCTTTGTCCTAGCTGAAGCACATGCTGGCACAATGTCCAGGAAGTAAGGTCAGGACTAGCACTCCTGTTTGCTTACTTCTGTCCTATCAGACTGCAGAAAGGAAGGGGTAACAGAGCAGCCTCCAGTGATTGGATGAAGAGACCCGCCACAGCACAGCAGACTCAGGGAGGAAGTGGATGCATGGTGTGTAAGGGCGGGCTCAGTGCTTGCCTGCCTTGGAACAGTGGATGTCAGGATGAGTGAGCAGCAGAAAAGAGGGATTTTTGAGCCAAATACAGAAGCTAGACATATAAAATAAGATATGTAAATAATCTGCATGACCTAGAAGCTTTAATAATAAAAGGACAGCAAGTATAAAAGAATAAACTAAAAAATTGTATGATTTTATTCTGTATTTATTTCCACTTTGGGCCTTCATTTTCAAGAGGAAGTGTCATAAATATCTAATAGATGTGGTCTCACCTCTGGAACGTAGACCTATTTTCAGAGCAGGGTCCCCTGACTCCCATCCTACCCTGTAGGGTAATCACCGACCACAGCATTTAGGCGCAGAATGAGAAGAGATGATCCCACAACTGTCTTCAGCTTTGTACTTATACGTCTATGGGAAAACCTAAACAAACATTTTAAAGGTAAGTACAGGCTCATTTGCCCGACAGCTATCTAAAGTGTAAGGGCTGCTTTAAGAAACTAACAATTATACCAATTCCTGCTAACTAGGCAATTGTTCTGAATGTCATTGGACTAGTTCATCTATAATTCAAGACTTAAGACTTCACTTCTCTAACTCCCACAGTTACAAATCCTAGAGTTCCCTTTATGGAAGTCTCTACTAGGCTGTCATATACAGATTGTGGGGGAATTGATTTATCATTTGCACATTTCTGGCACAAAAAATCACACATTTTTTTTTTTAAATACTCAAATCACATGTCGGTCTTATTAAATTCACTCCCATATATCATTGAGCCTTTAGTCAGATGTGAAAAAGAAACCCTGAGACTCGATGTATAGCCTCACGTATTTTGGTGTATTAAGAATCTGTGTTGAATCTATAGAGCCATAATACAGTGAAAATAACTTACTACTGGCCTACATAACATACCAGTAAAGTCATATGGAGGCACACACCTCCATATACCTGATACATGACTTGCATGAGGCCTATGAACTTAGAGATGTGTCTGCCAGCAGCAGTGTTTAACATCCAGGGTGCCTCAAGCTGTTCTAAAATGAAGAATTGTTGCTCTACATAGAGATGGCCTAGGCTATAAGATGATTGCCAAGACCCTGAAACTGAGAGGCAGCACAGAGGGCAAGACCATACAGAGGTTTCACAGGACAAATTCCACTCAGAACAGGCCTTGCTATGGTCGACCAAAGAAGTTGAGTGCACTTTCTCATTGTCATATCTAAAGGTTGTCTTTCGGAAATAGACGTATGAGTGCTGCCAGCATTGCTGCAGAGGTTGAAGTGTGGGGGTCAGACTGACAGTGCTCAAACCATATGCCGAAACACTGCATAAAATTTCCATGGCTGTCATCCCAGAAGGAAGCCTCTTCTAAAGAAGAAGCACAAGAAAGACTGCATACAGTTTGCTGAAGACAAGCAGACTAAGGACATGGATAACTGAAACCATGTCCTGTGGTCCGATGAGACCAGGATAAACTTATTTGGTGGCAACCAGGTGAGGAGTACAAGGACATGTAAGTCTTCCTGCAGTCAAGCATGGTGGTTGGACTGTCATTGTCTGGGGCTGCATGAGTGCTGCTGGCACTGGGGAGCTATCGTTCATTGAGTGAACTATGAATGCCAACATGTACTGAAGCAGAGCAGATCCCCTCCCTTCAGAGACTTGGCTGCAGGGCAGTATCCCAACAGGATAAGGCCCCCAAAAACACCTTCAAGAACATCACTAATGAGGTTAAAGGTGCTGTACTGGCCAGACAGGTCTCCAGACCTAAACCCTATTGAAAATCTGTGGGGCATCCTCAAACGGAAGTTGGGGGAGCACAAGGTCTCTAACATCCACCAGCTCCTGAATAATGTCATGGAAGATGGAAGAGGACTCCAGTGACAACCTGTGAAACTCTGGTGACCTCCAGGCCCAAGAGGCTGAAGGCAGTGCTGGAAAATAATGGTGGCCAAAATATTCATACTTTGGGGCCAATTTGGACATTTCCACATTTCTCATAAACATTAATTTCTTCACAATAACAGATAATGTTCCCAGTACACCTGTACACCTCATCAGCTTTGTTTAGGGTATCTCTAAAGGTCCCAGGTACTATGTTCTTAATAGTCAGACACTAGTTATAAACAAACTGGTGTTGACCTTTTCTATTGAGGTTATATTTCTCCCTACTTTTCATATATTGTTGGTATTAAATTATGAAACTCCCTAATCGCTGAATAGGGTCCCAGGCATGATATGTGGAGTTATACCACCACCTAGAAGTTATTGTATTGTCACTGTCCCATGGGGGCTGCCTGCCCGATAGGTTAAGAGTTTCATACCCAGGGGTGTACATCATAGACAGCCAGGGGTTATAAATATATCTCCAAGCCACAGTAAGGGGACTGCATGGGAGAGCACAAGCCATTAGGAGAAATAATGTAATCATATATTCTCCTAAAAAATAAGGCAGGGGCACATGGAAAATCTGAGGCCAGCAGTAGTTATCATGTAATATTATAGTCTTCTTGAAAAAAAAAGTAGGGGGCTAATGGGAATTAGAAGGCAGCAGTATTTATCATGGGATAACATAGTCTTCTTAAAGGGGTACTCCGGAGCTTAGACATCTTATCCCCTATGCAAAGGATAGGGGATAAGATGTCTGATCGCGGGGGTCCTATACGCCTCCGCCCCTGTGTGACGTCACGCTCCGCCCCTCAATGCAAGCCTATGGGAGGGGGCATGACAACTGTCACGCCCCCTCCCATAAGCTTGCATTGAGGGGGGGAGCGTGACGTCACACAGGGTGGAGCCTTGATGTCACAATGCTCCGGCCCGTGATCGACAGTAATCAGTCCCTGAGTGAACATGCTCCTGGGACTGATTATAAAAGGGGTGCGGCTTGCAAGATCACGGGGGTCCCCAGCGTCGAGACCCCCACGATCAGGCATCTTATCCCTATCCTTTGGATAGGGGATAAGATGTCTAAGCACCGGAGTACCCCTTTAATGGCCTAGATACTGTGAAAGGCCAGCCAAAAGTACTCACTAGCTGGTGTTGTACACAAATACCGTTTTAAGCACTCCCCTCATATACGCACTAAGCATATGCAGAGTAGGCAGAGAAGTGCCAGGACGTGCACCGAGGAGTGGCAGAGGCCTAAATTCATCAGGCAGAGGTCGCAGCAGACTTGGGGCGGGTGGCAGCAGGAGTCGCCGCGAGAGGCCTGAGCTCCCGGGACCAGCAACTCATCTGCCGTCATCAAATGGTTAACTCGGTCATCCACTTCATCATAAGTGATATCTGACGCCCCCAGTCAACAGTTGGTGGGTACCTCTGACACAACCCTCAGTTGACATGGCCCGGGAGCAGTCCCTGTCCTCCCATTGCCTTTGTCCATGTTTTCATGTTTTCTTCATTATGTGGGCTAAAACGATTAAAATGATACCCATCTTTACATACTTTTTTATTATTGTACTGCTTTTAAAAAATAATAAACTTTTTGTACAAAATCAGTACGATTAAAATCGCCCCACATTTTGACCACCTATAACTTTTTCATTTATCCATATATGGGGCGGTATGAGGGCTAATTTTTTGCGTCGTGATCTGTACTTTTTATTAACACCACATTTGTGTATATGAAACTTTTTTATCACTTTTTATAATTTTTTTAAAATAAAATGTGACAAAAAAGCAGCAATTTTTTGACTTATTTTTTTTTTATGTTTACACCGTTCACCATATGGGGTCATTAATATTATAGTTTAATAGTTCAGACCTTTTCGCACACGGCAATACCAAATATGGTTATTTACTTTTTTACGCTTTTTTGGGGTAAAATGGGAAAAAGGGACAATTTACATTTTTATTGAGGGAGGGGATTTTTCAAATTTTTTTTTTTGTTTTACTTTTTTACTTTTTTTTTTTTTTACAATTTTTATTTCCCCATCTCTGGGCTGGGAATTACTTCTTTTACTCAGACTAAGTTTTCATTATTTTGCTATGTTTGTGAGTGTGCACTAATGTCTTCAGAAAGCCATGGTTCCATGTACTAGTTATTTGATATAGATTTTAGCCTGCTTTGCTTTAGTACCATAGAAACATAGAAACATTGTCAGGTTTAAGTATTCTTGTATTGTTTGTTCTGCTTTGTTTTTCCTGAGTCCGTATTCACACTGTACATTTTGTCAGTCCTGTTTTGACCTTGTTTGATCCTGGATCTCCTAGGATAGAATCCTGTTCTGAGCTTTCTGCTAATTCATTTATTTAGGAGTGAGTTAATCTTGTGGATGTGTTCGTGTTTTTAGGATTTTTGTTTCCTCCTAGGCTAGTATCCTGTTCACACTGTGGAATGAGCCCATCAGCTAGGAACCTATTTGGCTTTGGTATAGATGTCGCTCCATGCTTGGAGTGGGGTCTCTACTTCCAACATTAATAGTTCCAGTCCCCCCCCCCCCCCATCTTATTATTGTAAGAATACAGTATATGCACTTCATGTTTTCTTTCCTATTTCCTTTCCTCTTATCACTTAATGCTGTTCTAACCTTTTCCACCCCTCCACCCCAAGTGTTATTATCAGCTCTCTATATACACTATCCTTCCCCCCCAGTCCCTAGTTTAAACACTCCTCCACCCTTCTGGCCATCTTCTCCCCGAGCACAGCTGCACCCTCCCCATTGAGGTGCAGTCTGTCCCTATGGTAGAGCCTATATCGGACAGCATAGTCGGCCCAGTTCTCCATGAACCCAAACCCCTCCTTCCTACACCAGATTCTGAGCCACTTGTTTACTTCCCAAATATCCCGCTGCCTCTCTAGTGTGGCTCATGGTACAGGTAATATTTCAGAAAACACTACCTTGGAGGTTCTTGCCTTGAGATTGTGGCCTAAGTCCCTAAAATAATTTTAAAGGACACTCCACCTACCTCTTACTTTGTCATTTGTGTCAAATTAAACCATGACTGCTGGGTCTTTTCCAGCCCCTCCTACTAATATGTCCACCCAATCTGCGACATGCTAAACTTGAGTGCCACAAAGACAACACACTGTTCGACAATCCTGGTCTTTGTGACAGATCGCCCTGTCTATGTTACTCATAGATCACCCAATGGGGTGATCCACTAAAAACCCTTTAATTTCCCATATATCCCTAAACAATATCTTTATTAGAAACAAGATTAAATATAAACAAGAATAGGTAAAAAATTAGGTTCTTATTTCTCCATCTACATCAGATACAAATCACTATGGATCTACAGACCTCATAGTCTTGGGAAGTGAAACCTCAGCTTGTCTACCTGCAGTGTACACTGGAATGGCTCTGTATTATAATGCACTGTATTAAAAACCCTATCTATCAGACCCCCCTCGACATGTTTCGCTGCAGATGTAGCTTTGTCAAGAGGATGCAGGGCAATGAGAGACAGAACGCAAAGAAAGGCCTCTATTTCTGATATCACATAGTGGGCATGTACACAAATCTGATTTGTCCCCTTATATCCTTCCAATTCTTATCCAATCCCAGAGTTTGACATACTAAGTATCCAATTGTATTAAAACCACGTCAATCCTGAACGGAAGGAATCTCACTTGTAATACTTCTCGTTGGATTGTGCGCATCACTGACATGCTGCACGATCACCCCTGCGCAGGCACTCCCAAAAATATAGGAGAAACACTCTGCGTAGTGACCTCTGTGCGAAAACTTACACTTACACATCTGTTTCAGCAAATAAATCAGTCCGTGACGTGCTGCGCGCATTCACATGCGCACAGACTTAGAAATTTCTATATAGGTGAGTATTCTCTTGTTCCTATCATCCCTATTAAGGGCTAAACACAATTCTCCAGCATATAAATGGAGCATTCCAATCCAGACCATTCACATTGGCATAAATTAATGCTATTCTGGAAGAAGTGAATGCATACTTAAAGGAGTACATATACTACAATATTTAGCACCAATCACTGATCAATCCTATTATTCCACAGTGATGTTGCCTATTAATTTTGCTCATCAGTTTCCACACATGGAGGGACAAATTTATAGAATATATTCGTATATCCTTATGATCAGCGTATTAAGCCTAATCCATCAGTTTATCATTACAATATTCTATATACATAATTTATAATTCTTCCCATAACAATGTGCTGTATTTACATTCAAACATTCTGTACGCATAATTCACTGTTCTTCATAGGACAATATGCTATACTCACAAGTAATGTAAAGTAAGTCCCATTGAATTATATCATCCAAAACAAAGCCGATATTAAAGGGTGGGAAGAGGGAAAAAAAGGGGGGGGGGACAGTTGATTTGAAATGGCTGTGTACAAACCCAACTCTAGGGTTTGTCAGTCTAATGGCTTATGTGGCAGTTAAATTAAAAGTGTTATTATTTTATATTAAATTCCAATTGCAGTATTTCCAATTCAGATAAAAGCTGTTTTAAACCATGTGGGGTCAGAGTATGGAGTCTATGAATCAATTTCGCTTCATCCTGAAGCAATTTCCTGTCTAGGTTCCCTCGTGTTTGACCAGTCCCCTCCATGCACTTCCAACATATGCCTTGCTAAGGGTGTATCAGCTCTAGTTCGGATTGTGTTAATATGCTTAGAGATCCTGTCTTCTAAGCTGTTGGATGGTCTTACCAACATATAATGTAGCACATCCGCATTGAGCAGCATAGATCCCCCCAGTTGATTTGCAGTTGAAAACGTCTCTTATTTCATATTTACAGTTATCAATAGGATTAACAAATTCCTTGGCATCAATCTGCAAAAAAAAACAATTGCCGCATGGGTGGGAACCAGTAATCGTTGATCTCAGCCACATGTTCTCTTGTTTGTCGGAGAATAAACTATGTACAAGATGTTCCTTAATGTTCTTTCCTCATCTGTATGTTATAGACTGATTTATGGTAATAACCTCCTTGATGTCTGCATCTGCTTGAAGTATCGGCCAAAATTGGCGTAGGATCTCTCTAACTTGTCTGTGATTTTGGTCATAGGTGCCAATACATTAACCTATAGATTCCCCTAGGGGAATCCAAAAATGACCCTATTTTCCCATATGCGTGTATTCCTTATGGTGATCCCACAAGCTTTATTGAATAATAAATAACTGCAGTGCACGTCCTGCAACCAGAGCTGCTGCTGTGCTTTTGACTAAAAAGAATCCCCCTACTCTGCCAATACATCGGACTATACATCGGACTACCCGTGTCTGTAGTTCCAGAGGTCTTCTTGTCAATAATTGCTGTCTAGGTGTATCTCTAGCTCTGGCAAAAGCCCTATGTAATGCTTTTTTTGAGTACGCTCTATCAATAAATCTCTGATAGAGTACCCTACTCTCTTGCAGAAAGGCCTCATTACTGGAGCAATTCCTTTTTGCCCTCAAATACTGGCCTACAGGGATCCCTCTCCTCAATGAAACAGGAGGAAAGCTCCCCCACCGTAAAAAACTGTTTGTGGAGGTGGATTTCCTGTAGATCCTTGTTTGTACGCAGCTGTCCGATCCCAAAGAAATCTCTAAATCAAGAAAGTTAAGTGTAGATTTGTGAATTTCGGAAGTAAATAACATACCAATAGTATTAGTGTTCAGTGCCATGGCAAATTCCTGATATAAGGTGCTAGTGCCATCCCAAAATAACAAAATATCATCGATATAATGACCCCAAAACAAAATGTGTTCTGTGAATCTGAAAAGGGTGTCAGTGAATGCTACAGAGTTTTTCCACCACCCTAAAAATAAATTAGCAAAATTGGGCACACACACTATGCCCATGGCAGTGCCTTTTTGTTGAAGAAAAAAGTGACCGCCGAACATAAAATAATTCTGCATGAGTAAGAATTGCAAAAGTGATAAAACAAAATTGTTGTGAACCGTGAATTGTATGTGAGTAAAAAGTGTTACACCCCCTTAGACCGAGATCATGTCTTATATTGGTGTATAACGCCTCAACGTCGAGGCTGGCAATATAAGTTGAGTACCTAAACGAGATTAGGGACTGCGTCACTGGTGTCCCTTATAAAGGATGATCGAGCTGAAAAAATGGTGCCAGTATTTGATCAACATATAAACTAATCCCTTCAGTCAAGTTTTCATTCCCAGATATAATTGGGTGACCCGGAATGCTTGATTCCTAAAGTCAAGGAATTTGTCAATCCTATTGATTACCGTAAATATGAAATAAGAGACTTTATCAACTGCAAATCAACTGGGGTGATCTATGCTGCTCAGTGCGGATGTGCTAAATTATATGTTGGTAAGACCATCCAACAGCTTAGAAGACAGGATCTCTAAGCATATTAGCACAATCCATACTAGAACCGATACACCCTTAGCAAGGCATATGTTGGAAGCGCATGGAGGGGATGGTCAAACCTCAAATTTTGGGGTATTACACGATTTAAGCTGGGCCCCAGATGAGGGAACCTAGACAGGAAATTGCTTCAGGAGGAAGTGAAATGGATTCATAGACTCCATACACTGACCCCACATGGTTTAAATGAGGGATTTACTTTTTCAGCTTTTATCTGAATTGGAAATACTGCCATTGTAATTGAATATAAAATAATAACACTTTGAACTTAATTGCTACATGAGCTATTAGACTGACATCAAGCAATTTTGGATTTGTACACAGCTATTCCAAATCAATTGTCACCCCCCCCCCCCCCCCCCATAATTCAATGGGACTTACTTTACATTGCTTTTGAATATAGCATATTGTCCTATGAAAAACAGTGAATTGTTCATACAGAATGTTTGAATGTAAATACTAGAGATAAGCGAACTTACAGTAAATTCGATTCGTCACAAACTTCTCCGCTCGGCAGTTGATGACTTTTCCTGCATAAATTAGTTCAGCTTTCCGGTGCTCCGGTGGGCTGGGAAAGCTGGATACAGTCCAAGGAGACTCTTTCCTAGGACTGTATCCACCTTTTCCAGCCCACCGGAGCACCTGTAGGCTGAACTAATTTACGCAGGAAAAGTAATCAACTGCCGAGCCGAGAAGTTTGTGATGAATCGAATTTACTGTAAGTTCGCTCAACTCTAGTAAATACAGCACATTATTCTGGGGAAAATGGTAAATTATGTATATAGAATATTGTAATGATGAATTGATGGATTAGGCTTAATACCCTGATCATAAGGATACACCAATATATTCTATGAATTTGTCCCTCCATGTGTGGAAACTGATGAGCGAAATTAATAGGCAACATCACTGTGGAATAATAGGATTGATCAGTGATTGGTGCTAAATATTGTAGTATATGTACTCCTTTAATTGTGCATTCACTTCTTCCAGAATAGCATTGATTTATGTCAATGTGGATGGTCTGGATTGGAATGCTCCATTTATATGCTGTAGAATTGTGTTTAGCCCTTAATAGGGATGATAGGAACATGAGAATACTCACCTATATAGAAATTTCTAAGTCTGTGCGCATGTGAATGCGCGCAGCACGTCACGGACTGATTTATTTGCTGAAACAGATGTGTAAGTGTAAGTTTTCGCGCAGAGTGTTTCTCCTATATTTTTGTGAGCGCTTTAACATGCAGCTGGAGTCTAAGTCCCTGCGCAGGGGTGATCGTGCAACATGTCAGTAATGCGCACAATCCAACGAGAAGTATTACAAGTGAGGATCCTTCGGTTCAGGATTAACGTGGTTGTAATACAATTGGATACTTAGTATGTCAAACTCTGGGATGGGAAAAGGATTGGAAGGATATTAAGGGACAAATCAAATGTGTGTACATGCCCACAATGAGATGTCAGCAATAGGAAGTTTTAAAACCCCTTGCTTGGCGTTCTATCTCTCATTGCCCTGTGTCCTCTTGACAAAGCTACATACTGCAGGTACACACGGTAAGGCATTACTTCCCAAGACTATGAGGTCTGTAGATCCATATTGATTTGTATCTGATGTATATGGAGAAGTAAGCACTCAATTTTTAACCTATTCTTGTTTGTGGTTTCTAATAAAGATATTGTTTAGGGATATATGGGAAATTAAAGGGTTTCTTAGTGGATCACCCCCTTTGGTGATCTATGAGTAACATATACTGAGAATATTCCCTCCATATATTGGTCTCATTTGATTGAGATTGTCCTGTCTGTCCCCATAATAATGGAGTCCCCCACTACAAGCACCTGTCTGGCCTCCTTCTCTCCTTACTGGAGCAGACCGCAACACCCCCCCCCCCCCCCCACACACACACACACACACACACACACACACACACACACCAGGACGCCTCTCCGTAATATCAATGGATCTCAGTGTTGCTAGTTGTTTGCTTAGGTCCAGGATCTGGGCTTTTAAGCGCACAACAAGCTCACATCTCACACAGCAATATGCCCCCTCAAACGGCTGTTCAAGAAACACATACATAGAACACAATGTACATTGGATCGCATTTTCAAACATGGAGGACATTGTAAATTTAACGGGATAACAGAAACTCTAACAGTGACCTTTAGAGTCTGATGCAAATTCTAAGTTACTTTTCTAAACTCCCAGAATCTAAAGTCACTGAATTTCAAGTCACTCACTTAGAACTTGCTTCACTTTGAAATTGTGAACACACACCAAGCGAACACAATCCTCGCTATCTAGGTTGCTTTTAAAGCAGTCTAAATCCCAGGCGAAATGCTCCTCCATGCAAAGCGTCTATATGGAGCTCTGCAACATGATGTGAACCAATCCTTTGGTGTAGCCCAAAATGATCCCATTGAAAAATATAACTCAGCCCTCAGAAACTATTTTAAAAGAATATTCCTTTTACATGATAGATTATTTTATTATGAAATCATGGTCGTACCACTGGTTCCACAACCAAATCAATGTAATGCTGAGCTGTTAGTGTACCTGAAAAAAAAGACCAAAGGATCCAGCTTTACATTATCCCATCCCATATTATAATCTCTGGAGGATGACCAATGACGTTCTGATGTAATATCTGATCACACCTGTGATGCTGATCATGTCCCTAGGACATTATAGAGACAACATTAGTAACCAGCAGCTACGTGATCAATATGCGGTATCATCTCTATTGTAACAAATGTATATCATATGGGTTCATGTACATTTAGGACTCTATCATAGTCTACTATATGCACCGCATTGTTTGTGCTGCTACAAAAGATCCATATAAGTGCACTACTAGATTTGAATATAAGGGGCCTGTATATATATATATATATATATATATATATATATATATATATATATACATATATTGTGCTTACATCTTGCCTACACAGTATCCCCATACATGAGAAGCATCTTCATCTTGTATAAGTGCACTTCTGTATTTTTATACATTTTTCCTACCTATACATTATGTCTATTTTTCCTATATTTTGTAACTCTACCTTTGTCCTTTGGACTATCTGGCCTTTTTTGATACTAATAAGAAGTGAAGTTGTCATCATATTATTGTGTTGCATGCATGTTATCATTCTTGTACCTATATGTGCATTAGACTAGGTACTATGCCTAGAGATGACACTGGGTACTTAGCGCTGTACACCTATATTGCTGGACATGTTTGCATCCTAGGAGTCTGAGCTAGAGGCAATTTTATTCAGCCTCTCTGGCTATATATTAGGTTAGGAGGCCCTAACTGGTCCTTGGTTACAAATATATATATATATATATATATATATATATATATATATATATATATATTCTTATCCGATTATCTGTGGACACATAGTACATTCTAGGGATGCTGTCCTTCGGATATCACTATTTTGTCAAACTAGTATGTTTTATCTATTTTTAGGATACATCATTGCATATCATGTCTTTATGAGTCCGCACAAGTAAAGTATTGCTCTATACTATTATGGTTCCCTGATTAAACTGCTTATATAAACACACAAGCGCCAGCACCGCCTGGAGCGAACAAAATCCTTTTCTTGGCGGAGCTCCTGGCGTCTTTCAGAGAAACGTATATCAATGCGGGTGGCCAACAGGATAAGTTCAGACAGGGTAGCAGGAAATTCTCGTGCGGCCACAACATCTTTGATGTGGCTGGATAAACCTTTCTTGAAGGTCGCGCAAAGGGCCTCATTGTTCCAGGCGAGTTCAGAGGTGAGGGTACGGAACTGTATGGCATATTCGCCCACTGAAGTGTTCCCTTGGACAAGATTCAGAAGAGCCGTCTCGGCTGAGGAATCCCGGGCTGACTCCTCAAAGACACTGCGTACTTCGGAGAAGAAGGACTGGATGGACGCAATGGCAGGATCGTTGCGGTCCCAAAGCGGTGTGGCCCAGGACAAGGCCTTTCCAGACAACAAACTGACCACGAAAGCCACCTTAGACCGTTCTGTGGGGAACTGGTCCAACATCATCTCGAGGTGCAGGGAACATTGAGACAGGAACCCACGGCACATCTTAGAGACCCCATCAAATTTCTCAGGAAGAGACAGGCGGAATCGAGAGGTAGAATCGGCAGCTTGCAGTGGAGGAGAAGCTGGAGCTGGCAGAGGAGATGATTGACGCTGTGGAGGCAGAAGCTGCTGGAACATGGCAGTCAACTGCGACAGCTGTTGTCCTTGTTGGGCGATCTGTTGAGACTGCTGGGCAACCACGGCGGTGAGGTCAGCGAAACTTGGCAGCGGCACCTCAGCGGGATCCATAGCCGGATCTACTGTCAGGAACTGGACTGGTATGCAAGTAGGATACGGGTAGTGGATCCTCTGTGTCATTGAGGCGATGACGTGGGCTTTACCAGGGGACCGGTTCTAAGAAGTTACTGGTTTTCACCAGAGCCCGCCGCAAGGCGAGATGGACTTACTGCAACTGTAACTCCCAGATCGTATCCCCTGATAGCGACTCCACCTCACTGACAGCTGAGATAGGCATGGTACACAAGGACAAGGCGAAGGCATGGTCGAACGTAGCAAGAGGTCAAGGCAGGCGGCAAAGGTTCGTAGTCAGGGCAAGAAACGCTTTCTCAGGGCACTAGGGCAACAAGATCCGGCAAGGACAGGAAGGGGAAGTGGGTTTTTATGTGTTTTGCACTGATTGGGCCAGGCACCAATTAGTGGTGCACTGGCCCTTTAAATTTCATAGAGCCGGCGCGCCCGCGCCCTAGAGAGCGGGGCCGCGCGTGCCGGGATGGAAGTGAAGAGGGATGCGGCTGGTAAGAGACATGGGACGCGATCCGTGAGCGGGCACGTCTCGTCCCGCGGATCGCGTCCCCTTCGGTGATAGAGGAGCAGCGCTCGCGGTCAGCACCACCGACCGGAGCGCTGAAAGCAGAGGGATGCTGCGAGCGCTCCGGGGATGCAGCTTTTGACTTCATATCCCATCCCCATATATTGTTGTCACATCCCAACTCCATATCCTCTCCTCATACCCCAACCCCCTATCCCGACCTCCTATTCCGTCCTCCTATCCAGTCCTCCTATCCCATCCTCCTATCCCGTCCTCCTATCCCGTCCTCCTATCCCGTCCTCCTATCCTCCTAGTTGCAACGTCTGTGCGACTATTTATGTGACCAAATTTTAGTCGCACAACAGACACTTTAGAAAACACTTGTAGTGTTTTTTTTCACTCTGAAATGGGCGTGTGTTATTCCAAAATGGGCGTTTTACCGACAAAACCAAAAAAATACTCGGGGAACTTCCAAAATCACTTGAGAAAAAGTGTGAGTTTGCCTCACACAATAACTGACATGCCAAGAGGCCGAGTGAAATTCCAAAAATGGAGCAATTTCTAACAAGGGACTGTTTACCACTGTGTTTTTTTACTACCGTTACAACTTAAGTTGACCTCGTGGTGCAATGGTAGCACATCTGACTCCAGATCAGAAGGTTGTGTGTTCAAATCACGTCGACGTCAGTAGTCACTGTGTTTTTTTGTGAAAGTAACTTGGTTTATAACCGGAAAGCATTTTGTACAGTTAAACACTTTTAGGAATAAAATATTGAATGCCTTTGTGATAGTTAAGGTTTATATATTTTTTTCTTTTTAACACATTTGCAATATTAGGTTTAAATCAATTTAACACCCAAGCTGATCAACAAGGAGAATTGTTGTAATGTTTGAAAAATTATAACACATGAATACTTTTGATTTATGAAATTTTTTTTAAACAAACAAGTCTAAACCATTTTGACTCACACAACTAATTTCTTTAGCTCGGAGCTTGTGGGACACAATTGACTAGTGCGACACAAAAAATCGTGCGACAGAAAAATAACCATCATGTGCAACAGAATAGTAAATAAGCCTGAAAAAAAGACGAGTGATATTGAAATCACTCCAGAATAAACCCTCCACTCTTAATCAGTGCCATTGAGTTTTATATATATACTAGCTGAGTACCTGGCATTGCCTGGTTTTTCCTTCCTAATTCTTGTTGTGGAGGAAAATCAACAGAGGAAGCTTTTGACTTCATACCCTGTCCTCATATATTGTTGTCATATCCCAACCCCATATCCCGACCTCATATCCTGACCTCATATCCCGACCTCCTATCCCGACCTCCTATCCCGACCTCCTATTACGACCTCCTATCCCGTCCTCCTATCCCGTCCTCCTATCCCGTCCTCCTATCTCTACCTCCTATCCCGACCTCCTATCCTGATCTCCTATCCCATCCTTCTCTCCCGTCCTTCTATCTCAACCTCCTAGCTCAACCTCCTATCCCTACCTCCTATCCTGTCCTCCTATCCCGTCCTCCTATCTCGACCTCCTATGCCAACCTCCTATCCCGTCCTCCAATCCTGTCCTCCTATCCAGTCCTCCTATCGCGACCTCCTATCTCGACCTACTATCCCAACCTTCTATCTCAACCTCCTATCCCAACCTCCTATCCCGACCTCCTATCCCGTCCTCCTCTCCCGTCCTCCTATCTCGACCTCCTAACTCTTCCTCCTATCTCGACCTCCTAACTCTTCCTTCTATCCCATCCTCCTATCCCGACCTCCTATCCCATCCTCATATCCTATCCTCCTGTCTCGACCTCCTATCTCGACCTCCTAACTCTTCCTCCTATCTCGACCTCCTAACTCTTCCTCCTATCCCATCCTCCTATCCCGACCTCCTATCACGTCCTCCTATCTCGACCACCTATCCCATCCTCATATCCCGTCCTCATATCCCATCCTCATATCCCGTCCTCATATCCCATCCTCATATCCCGTCCTCATATCCCATCCTCATATCCCGTCCTCATATCCCATCCTCCTGTCTCGACCTCCTATCTCGGGCAGTTTGTTGAACAACAGTGTTTATTTAACAAGTGGTGCTGCTGTTTTACATAGATAGATAGATAGATAGATAGATAGATAGATAGATAGATAGATAGGCAATACCCAATCTGTATTCAGGGGAAATATTCTTATCCGATTCTAATATACGTATTCTATATCTTATCAGATATAGAAACCTATTTAAAGACAAAAGAAGAAAATAAGAAAAATATTATTTGGCAAATGATATGACCTTTAGAAACAAAATTCATAGTTTAAAAAAAAACGTAAAACTTAACATTCCTTAGTAATCCAATATCACAATGCATTTAGGACAATCTGCCGGACGCTGGAAGTGAAGCCTGTAAAAAACAAGCAATTGAAAAGCATTAACAATTTGTGTGGTTTGAAAAAATCAGTTTATATATCAATGTACAACACCATGATGTATCTTGAACTAAAGAGGTACAGACAAAGTATTGATTTTAGATCTTTAACTAAATAAAGAGTATGTAAATTGTGTCTTTTTCTGCAAAATTAGATCAGGACACATGTAGAGCGCTGTCTCCCCTCTGCAAGAATGACATCTATTGAATTTGGCAGACATTGAAATTTGGTTAAAGAGGTAAAGACCTTTGCTCCTTGGTTCAGAATTAGATGAGGAAGGACGCTGGTGTACAAGACATCTTCTGCAAAATGTAACTGATGGAAGTTTCACCAAAAAGATATATAAAAAAAATGAGTACTTGAGTAATGGAACTTCGGGCATCTGACACATACATCATAGTGATCTTATTTGCAGAAGTCAAAAAGGGTACATGTTAATTTTTGGATCTTACAGCAATAAACTGCATAGATATAGTATATTTTTAAATCTATAAAGCTACTTATCATGATAAATTTAAGAGCTGAAATATATGGAGAATTGTGGAAATTGTGTCATTCGTGCTATATAATGATACAAAACTGATACACAATGGGAATCATTGTGACATTGGAGATCATCTCGATTTCAGTCTAAATCCCTAAATGCCACAGTCAATTGTGATGATTGTATTTGGGGATTAAATGACAGGTATTGGGGTTGTCTGGGTTCTGATACCCCCCCCCCCCCCCCTCAGTGCGATCGCAGGGTGCCAATCAAAATCTGCCAGAATTGCATTTTTGATCACCGCCCCCCCCCCATTCCAATAAAACAGTGAATAAAAAGTGACCAGTGTTATGCCCCACGCTCCGGCCTCCTGCCCTGGCCTCGAGTGCATTGTTCACTTGTCCCCGGCTGTCGGCGGGGCTGGGATTCGCATCACGGGACACGCCCGCATGTGAGTCCCAGCCCGTCACTCACCTCTCACTCTCCTGCTGCCTCTGCTGTTTCTCAGTTCTGGCGCACGCGTCCCCGTCCCTTGGGGCGCACGTGCGCCGGAGCTCAAAAATATTAAGGGCCAGTACGCCCATAATTATTGTGTACACCTGATACCATTCTATAAATCCATGCACTTCCTGCCGGATCTTCAGTGCCCCCAGCCTGAGATTAAGCGTTCTCTATAGCCTGTTAGCCTTACCTGTGTATCCAGACCTTCTGCTACGTTATTTGACTCTGCACCGTTGCCGCCTGTCCTGACCTTCTGCTACGTTTGACTATGCTACTGCCTTATCCTTCGGTACCTCGCCTTGCCCAGCTACCTGTGTGGTCGAGCCGTGTCAGGGGTAGCGACCTGGGTGTCGCCTGCCGCAGCAAACCCATCCTGCCTTGTGGCAGGCTCTGGTGGAGACCAGCGGCACCTTAGACTCCGCTCCCCGATACGGTCCGAGTCATCAGCCACACAGGTTAGAGGTTCCATATCCAGCTCCGTTACAACCAGAAAATCTAATTTACCTAAAAATAGTACCAATAAAAAGTATAGCTCACCGCACAAATAACAAAAATATAATAAAAATAAAAAATAATAGCAAGAGTCAGAATATGTCAATGTAAAGCAAATTATTTTATTTTTGTAACTTTTTTTGGGGGGAATCAATGTAATGACTTCCCCTACAGAAGGAAGTTGACATATCATTTCTTATAATATGGTGAAGTTACCACACAGACCACGAATTGGTAACTTGAAGTATTCCATCAAAAAGTTTAATTTGTCTAGGAAAAAATAAGCCCTTATACAGAAAATATATCAAATTTTGAATTTCCTTCTCTGTGATGTTTCATTTCATGCTCTCTGTTGCCCCCTGCTGAGTATTGCAGTGTATAATGTGTCAAACCACTTGCCACTCCTACTAGTAGGAGTGGTAAGTGGTCAGACCTAATAAGTGGCAAAAAACTTTCAATGCTCTTTAAACTAAATATAATATCTTTACTGCAGGAACACTAAATAGTTTAACAATGTTTACAATTACATTACTGTATAAATGTAAGCAATAGGTAAGAAGATAATACTTTATTTAGTTTAATCCATGTTTCCCTTGACAACAGTTTTCAGGTAAATATCTGTTAAGCCTCATAAAGATTAGTTAGATGAGCAATAACCTACATAGATGACAATAAGAATACACAATTTTAAGTTTATATTTTCTTTCTTAAATATATGGGTATTAGTGTTGAGCGGCATAGGCCATATTAGAATTCACGATATTTCGCGAATATATGGATGAATATTTGTCATATATTCGCTAAAGTCGCATATTCGTAATTTTCACGTTTTATGTTCGCATATGCGAAAATTCGCATATGCAAATATTAGCATATGCGGAAATTCGCATATGCAAAAATTAGCATATACAAAAATTGCATATGCGAAAATTAGTATGTGCGAAAATTCAGAGCAGAGAGGGGTGATCACTGTGATGTGTCCTGTGAAAAAAAAAGGAATATTCGTAATTGCGAATATATAGTGCTATATTTGCGAATATTCGCAAATTCGCGAATATGCGATATTCGCGGAAAAAATTTGCATTGCGAATATTCGCAAGCAACACTAATGGGTATGCAAAATATTACAATGTTGCAAGATTCTGCAATGTTCTGCAACATTCTATAATTTTGCATCTGCATCACTGGACTAATACAGCTACTCCAAACTATTAAACATATGGGGACACATCAATACAATCTCTAACAAATCTGACTTTGCAAACATTAATTAAATAAAAAGTTCACAAAAATTCCCTTCTTTTAAACATTTAATAATTTGCTACCAAAAATAGCTTAAATGGGTACTTCAATGGAAAACAATTTTATTAAAATCAACTGGTGCGAAAAAGTTCAACAGTTTTGTAAATTACTTCTATTTAAAATTCTGAATCCTTCCTGCACTTATTGTAACACCTGCACTCCTGCCGAACACGCTGGCCGTGAGCGCTCTCTGCTTATGTCCCCTCTGCCGCATGCAAATCCCAGCTCGTCACTCACCTCCCTCATCTTCTGCCTCTCCGTGTCCTCACAACCACAGCGCACGTGCCCCCGCCACCTAGGGAGCGTGCGCCGAAGCTTTCTCTTAAAGGGCCAGTGCTCAATTAATCAAAGAGTCTCCACCTGTCTCCTGTCCTTAAATATCAGCTCCTCCCTTGTTTGCATGCCGGATCTTTGGTTGTCCATTGCCATAGTAAAAGTCCTGTGTCTCTGTTTCCGTGTGCTTGTTCCTTGCTACCTTACCTACCCTGCACCTGTGTTACCTGCCCTGACCTACTGCCATCTTGCCACGTCCTGCCAGTCTCCTTCTGTGTCACGCCACCTCCCAGCTACCTGTGTGGACGAGTCGTGCGAGGAGTAGCGACCTTAGACTCCGCTCCCTGGCACGACTCACGTCATCATCCACACAGGCCCAGAGGATCCACCACCTGCTGTGACCCATTACACTTATCAGCTGCTGTATGCTCCAGAGGAAGTTGTGAAGTTCTTTCCAGTCTGACCACAGTGCCCTCTGCTGCCACTTCTGTCCATGTCAGGAACAAATCCCCATAGCAAACCCCTCCTGCTCTGGACAGTTCCTGACATGGACAAAGGTGGCAGCAGAGAGCACTGTGGTCAAGCAGAAAAGAACTGTACAACTTCCTTGGGAGCACTAAGCAGCTGATAAGTACTTGAAGGATTAAGATTTTATAGTAGAAGTAATTTACAAATCTTTTTAACTTTCTGGCACCAGTTAAGCAGAAAAAAAATGTTTTCTACCAGAGTACCCCTTTAATTAAGAATCAGAAGCAGAAGATTGGTGATTTTGTTGGAACCTTAATTTCTTAACCCTCAGATCCTTAGTCTAGTTTGGCCTTGTTGAATTGCCTTCTACAAGGTGAGTGCCCCCCTTCTGTCTGCATACTGCTCTTTCAGGTGGGCACAGCTGCTAGGTTACCTTCTGTGATCACAGCCCAGGTCATGCCCCCTCCCACTGCCATGCTTTCTCTGAAGCTGCTCTGCCAGTAGGGTGGCCATGCGCACCCTTCCTAACCCAGTGGTGCCCTGCAGCTTAGTCCAGATCCCCATAGTAAAGAGATTGGGTGAGATCTAGGAGAGACCCAAAGTCAAACCGGTTAGGTGGTACAGTAGATCCACGTCTGTCTTATGGAAACTACCTGTACTCTTCATTTCTCCATTGTCAGTTTAATAAGTTATAAAACCTTATTAAAACGCCTCCTCCCTGCCGCCCCCCCCCCAAGACTTAAATAGTGTAATGGTGGATGGCATACTGTAGGTGATATTGGGCACTTGAATGAAGGGAGCCTAGCCAAGGTTGGTCCCATTCCCTTTGTTACTGGGTGGCAGCAACCTAAACAGGTCTTTTGTCCTAAAGGGGTACTCCACTGGCCAGCGTTCGGAAGTAAATGTTCCCAACGCTGTTTTCACGCTGTGGGGGTCGGCCTTAGCCCACCCCTGCAGCGCAAGTACAGCATTCAGAACATTTACTTCCGAATTTTAGCCAGAGGAGTACCCTTTTAAGAGGAAACGCATTATTAGCAAAGATAGGGGTGAGGAACTGGTCAAGGAAAAGACATGGAGGAAGAAACAGATATCAGACCCTCCATATGATTTGGAGCCAAAACCGGCATTAACATTGTGGGGCCCATTTTAATATTATCTATTTGATCACCCCACACTTGCCTTCAATCTAGCTATGAGACCCCCCAACACCCGCTTTCCATGTTGCTATGAGACCCCTCACCAGCCTTCCATGTAGCTATGAGACCCCCCACTTGCCTTCAATGTAGCTATGAGACCCCCAACGACCGCCTTCCATGTAGCTATGGGATACCTTAACCCCCGCTTTCCATGTAGCTATGAGACCCCCCCAACATCCGCCTTCAATGTAGCTACGAGACCCCCTAACACCCGCCTTCAATTTAGCTACGAGACCTCCAACACCCGCCTTAAATGTAGCTACGAGGCCCCCAACATCCGCCTTCCATGTAGCTATGAGACTCCCAACAACCGCCTTTAATGTAGCTGCGAGACCCCCAAAACCCGCCTTCAATGTAGTTATGAGACCCCCAACACCCGCCTTCCAATGCTTAAACTGCCTTTACTACTGTACATCCACCCATCCTCCAAGCCCTGACCAGAGAATTCCATCTCCTCAATAGAAAACATATTGGATGATCAGCTTGTATGATATGTAGCGCACCTCTGCAATCCAAATGTTTCAAGTGTTCAGTTTTAATAAAAATATTGGAAAATACCATCTTGCCAAGACAATTTTTTTGTCTGTTCTAATCACCACCATGGAAGGTAAGTGCCTATAACGTAATTTCCTAATGTGGCATTTGGTAAGGGTTACAGATAAAAATGTAATATCGAGTTTAGATTTTTTGGGGCCTTTTTTTTTTTTTTACCATAGGTAACATCTTTTTGCACCTGGAATCAGCACTGGCCCATCTTACTTATTTTCCTTATGAAATCTGAGAATAACTGACTTGCCTGTAAGATCCTATACATGGACGTCTTATCATATAATGATGTGAGTCTTCTGGATCTGCATTATTTACCAATTATCCTGTCTTATGATTGGGTTGTCATCTGCCATGGCCAATTACAGGTGTCTCTTTGTCATGACCACGTCTTGTGAACACTCTCCGAACATGAAGATCCTTTCCAACGACCTTTCCATTCCAGAACTGTCACCTTCATCTTGACAATAAAACCATTCCCTGCCGTAACTATGGACTGTTTTCTTAATGTAAAGATTGAAGATCTCCCTTCTAATATTAATAGGTAAGAACATACAAAATTTATGAGTTATGTGTTTACCGACAATCTCCAGAACTGCTACACTTTGAACTTTGGAGAATCACAGTCAATAGATTTAACTACTGACGTATGGATAATAGAGCTCGGAGTTGTCAGACGTAAACATTCTATGTGCACATCACGTATCACCTTCTAGCCAATTTATTTTGTTATGTTGTCTGGCCAAATCTTACCACCTCCATTAAGGGATCTGATATGCAGATCAATCAATTTAATCAATGGCGCTGACTCTTCTGTAATTGGCCTTTATATGTAAGAAGTCACATGGTCGGTATGATTGTCATTAAAATGACACCTTGGAGTCCAATACAATGTAAATGATTACTAGATATTAAGCATGACTTTAATTAATACTGGAGCTCTTAGAATTGGGGATTAAATTTCAGCAACATGTTTCTAAACGGGTTACCTTCATATATGTCACCCAACAGTTATCCAGTTATGTGTATTGTGGGAGATTAGCTCTGCAGAACCAGTCAAATAGCAGCATAGAGAGGGACACAGAAGTAATGTTTAAGCAGGGCTTCTTCTGTCTTTATTTTTCAGTAACTAAACAAATACAGCACTACCTTCCCACTCAGGCATAAACTGGAGATAAATCCTGTTTGTTCAGCACTAACTATACATATAAAACTTCCCTGTCTATACAAGTGGCTTACTACCAGCCACCTTATGCAACAGTTAACAAATGTGTTGCTAACACTGTCACTCTTACATATTTTTGTACCTCTAAGTCATTTGTTTGTTTTATATGTAGCACTGTGATACCTTTTTTCAGATTAAATGTTTAATTGATCAGCACTGGTCTTTGATCTCTAAATATAGGAGCTCACCTTTCGGAAGGAAGCTCTGGTGAAACATGTTTATCAAAGGGTTAAAGGGATAGTCCAGTGGTGAAAAACTTATCCCCTTTCCTAAGGTTAGGGGATAAGTTTGAGATCGCGGGGGGTCCGACCGCTGGGGCCCCCCGCGATCTTTCTGTACGAGGGCCAGGCTCTCCGGCCAGATAGCGGGTGTCGACCACCGCACAAAGCGGTGGCAGACACACCCCCTCAATACATCGCTATGGCAGAGCCGGAGATTGCCGAAGGCAGCACTCCGGCTCTGCCTTAGAGTTGTATTGAGGGGGCGTGTCGGCCGTCGCTTCGTGCGGTGGTCGACACGCCCCCTTCGCGCGGTCTGTCAGGGCCCCATACAGGAGATCGCGGGGGCCCCCAGCAATCGGACCCCCCGCGATCTGCAACTTATCCCCTATCCTTAGGATAGGGCATAAGTTGTTCACCACTGGACTACTCCTTTAATTTGGTGGCTTGCTGGGACTAGTAGCGGATACCCAGAGGTCTGGTGGCTTTAACCCTTGACCATCACACTCTCTCTAGCGTCTTGGCTGGACCCATAGGGTGTGATCATGACAAACACATTTTATAATGTCCCCTTTTTGCAAATCTCAAGATTCAATCAGTTGTCCAGGTTCCTCACAGCCTCTTGGTTACACCTTTTGTATGTGACCAGCAAAAATATTAGAAGAAGCAAGTCACCTCTTGTTTGGTTTACTTTAGACCAATATTTTGCTCTTAAATTGTTGCACTTATAGAACAGTTCCTTCTTATCTAGACACTAAATTCAGGTAAGGTGTAAAAAGGGTCTAAAATGTATCATAAGTTTGGCATATGGCACGTTCACAAGAGTTCTGATGCACGAATTCTGGTGATCACATGAACAAGTTACAGTCATGAAATGCATAGATGCAGCTGTGCTGGAATAAATTAAAAGGTGCTGTATGACTAGTAAAGGAGAGTGTGCATGATATGAGCAAAAACAAAAACCAAGAATATTTCTTTAGGGTCTATTCACACATACAGTATTCTGTGCAGATTTGATGCGCAGGATTTTCTGCTGCAGATCTCAATGTAAACTGAATGACTGAACGCAGCTTGAAATCCTACGCATTAAAACTGTGCATCAAATCTGCACAGAATACTGTACGCGTGGATAGACCCTTAAGCAATATTTATTACAGTGTTTCTTCTGTGGGATTGGACCAGACAGGCTTAGCTTACCGTCATGGCTGCTCAAAGAACCTTGAACACCCAAGGCCCTGTCACCAGTTCACTAGTTGTCTTACCTAGGACCACTTTTGGTAGGTTCTACAAATTTCATACTGGAAATACATCAAAAGACCAGCCATCAATCTGGTCCATGTCAAAGTCACCCATATTTTCATCCTTAAAAAGAAAGCAAATTTTAAAAATGTAAACTGCCTGGTATATGTCACAGACAACAAAAACCCAAGAAAAATAGCTAAAATTTAACAATTCTTTATTAACAGGAAAATCTCAAAAATAAAATAACAAGCAATTACATCACTAGATGTCCGGAGTATAGAGGACTCCTCTCAGGAGACCTATAATAGGGACAATACCCTTACATACAACAGGGACAATACCCTGCAAGAGAAAAACCTTTTAAACCCAACGCGTTTCCCCGTACTTAAGATAGTATTACGGTTCATCAGGGGTTAAGTGAGAGTGCTAACTAGAGTATAATAGTTAGATAATAATATATATATATATTTACTATTATACTCTAGTTAGCACTCTCACTTAACCCCTGATGAACCGTAATACTATCTTAAGTACGGGGAAACGCGTCGGGTTTAAAAGGTTTTCTCTTGCAGGGTATTGTCCCTGTTGTATGTAAGGGTATCGTCCCTATTATAGGTCCCCTGAGAGGACTCCTCTATACTCCAGACATCTAGTGATGTAATTGCTTGTTATTTTATTTTAGAGATTTTCCTGCTAATAAAGAATTGTTAAATTTTAGCTATTTTTCTTGGGTTTTTGTTGTTTAATGCTAGCTATAGGGGATAGGTAGTCCCTGATTTGTCAGTGATTTGTTATATGTCACAGACACCCTTGTAACAAGATAAAGGGGTTATCTGCCATAGGGTGATTTTAGAACTTACCCGCAAGACAGTAATGGACATGATTATGCTTAGGAAGGATCCTTGCTTGTCGTGGAGCTACATGGCTGTGTTGTTAGTCTACCATTAAATTGCTGCTTTCTTTTTGAGAACTATCTATTTCCTGTTGGAGTTCCCTCCCTCCAACTACAAGTCCCAGGATCCCTTGTTTGTAAGTGTGAGGTCACTTTTCTCCTCCCACACATCAGCCACCCCACCCATTGAACCACACCTGAGCTGCCTTCCATGCTGTTCTGTGAACAATAGACCAGTGTTTTCTAACCAGGGTACCTCCAACTGATGCAAAACTACTTTTCCCTTCAGAATGATCTCCCTCCCACCCAGCCGTCGCTCCACCACTTGAGGAAGACAGGCTCCCTTTCAACCCCTGAGACAACACTTATTTTGTATGCTGCTAAAAATAAACATTGGGGCAGAGATCACATGATCGCGAGACCACCATCAAACACAGGTACAGACACTATATTATGAATTACACTAACTTTTCAGCCCCTGTAGCATAGTCAAATAAAAAAAAATCCTGGAATACCCCTTAATCAATTTAATTTACTTCTCACTGGTTCTATTGTTATGGCTGATGGATGTATATAGAAGAGTGGTCTCCAAACTGTGGCCCTCCAGATGTTCCAAAACTGCCAACGGCTGTCCGGGCATGCTGGGAGTTGTAGTTTTGCAACATCTGGAGGGCCATAGTTTGGAGACCACTGATATAGAAGAACAATTTGTATATTTTTATGTTTCCGGACCTCCATTCTATATGATTCATTAACAGAAACACAATTTTTTATTTTTTTTTCTCTAAATGAAATTGCAGCTTTAGGTGGCGGCCGGCGTTACCTGGCAGGAGAAATGAGGACACACTTGATATTGAGGAAAGACCTATTGCGGCTGTGAATGTCACAGCCAAAAACGCTGAAATATTTATTAGCAGCTGGGACCAATATCTGCCGTCGATGGCGCTGAAAGTTTTCTTCCAAAGCCGTTTCATGAAGGCAAAGACTCCGGTAAATACAGAGACGAAACTTTTATTACCTGAAAGTCTTATGAAATTCCAGGCACCGATACATTGTTTGCTGGGTGGAAAGCTATGGGAGTCATTATAGTGGTTTTACTGAACGCATCATAATACCGTATGGTTTATGGTACAATTACAGTTTATTTCAGGTCTTCACATGGGGTAGTGAATGCTCAGAACGTAAGGAACGTCTATGGGTCAGTATTACCTTATTCTTCGTAGAGGGGAGAATACCTTTGTAATAGGATAAGGACATGCCAGATTTAATTAATATATTTATACAGAATATATCAAGGGGAAAAAAAACTGTATACCTCCTTAAAATATAAGGTGCATTTTGGATCCATAGCAAACTATAGACATTACTGATTTATAGCACATGCATGCATTAAAGGGGTACTCCGGCCCTGATACATCTTATCCCCTATCCCCACGTAACATCACGACCTCTCCAATAGACTTGCATTGAGGGGGCGGGGCGTGACGTCACAATACTCGGGCCCCGTAGTTGTCACTCTGCACACTCGGAGGCTCCAGCGCTGCGGAGAGCTCGCAAAGATGGGTGCTGAATGACAGATTGCAGGGGTCCCCAGCGGCAGTACCCCCGCGATCAGACATCTTATCCCCTATCCTTTGGATAGGGGATAAGATGTATTAGGGCCAGAGTACCCCGTTAAAGAAGCACTCCAGTTTGGTGTTTTTGGGGTTTATTTGCCCATATTATGCACACTTACCATCACTAGTTCTACAGCACCATCTGTTTTATTCCAGCTCACCTGCATTCGTGCATTTCATCATTGTAACTGGGTCACGTGATCACTAATCTTACCCAGATCCACAAATCACAGGGCTTAATGTGTCAGTGGATGTGGTCAGTCCTGGGTCAGATGACTTTCTGTGAACTACAGGATTGCATCATTATCTATTAGATCGCTTCTGCTAGCTCCCAGACCCCTCCCCTCCCAGCTCAATCTGTGTACTGCTGCTGCTATGTCTATGGGATCAGGATATATAGTAGTAATGCACCCTCCTCACAGCTCTATCTGTATACTTCTGCTATCTCTATGGGATCAGGATATATAGTAGTTATTTACCTCCCCTCCAGTGCAGTATATTGCTGCTGCTATCTTGGGATTAGCATATATAGTAGTCATACATTTCCCCTCTAGCTCTATCTGTATACTGCTGCTGCTATCTCTGTGGTATCAGAATATATAGTAGTTATACAACTCCCCTCTAGCTCTATCTGTATACTGCTGATGCTATCTCTATGAGATCAAGATATATAGTAGTTAAACACCTCCCCACCAGCTCTATCTGTATATTGCTGCTATCTTGGGATCAGGATATATAGTAGGTACAACTACTACACTATCTGTATAAGTTTTTGTGGTACCTTTCCCCAAATTGTGGCAAACATTTTCACAAATTTAACAATTAGGGAAAGCACAGTAAAAAAAAAAAAAAAAAAGGTGTAATTTTTTTAACACTATTTTGGAAAATCGCACCACAGGCATAACCAAACGGCAGCAACTGTGGAAAAAAATGCTTAAAAGTCTACATATGAACATAGTCTGAAATCTTCATAAAACACCTCAATTAGGTGAAATCACTTTCGCTTCATTGCAATATGAATATGCTCTTAAAAACACACAATTAATTAAAAAAAAACTAATTAAAACTCACCAGCCCACTTATGACCTTAGCAATTTAGGCTGCTGGAGTCTAGCTGGGTAATTAGATGACAAGGTGCGGTGATGAGACTCCACCCTGTCTTCTCTCTCTAAACCTAAGGGCTTAATGGGAAATGTAGGCAGCGTTAGAAAATCATTTCAGTGATGGAATTGGAATCAGCATGGCTGCCACATGAGCAAAAGCAGGTAAGTACAAGGAATACACAAAAACCATTTACATTATTGTCTAATAGGCTATGCTGCACTATATAATACATGCTATTTTAGGGGATGTATTCTTTAAAATGCAATGTCCTGCTAAAAATAAATTTCACCTGATGACACAATGTTTGCATTAAAGAGTAGCTCCCAACATCCTTTTTTCTCTGTCCCTGCCTATTGCCCATCCATCCCTAACCCCCTCCCTGCCTTTAATTTTTTTTTTTACTGTCTTAGAAATGGCTTTTTATCTACCTGGTAGTGTGCTCCCTTACCAGGCAGATTTCCCCAGCAGGCGTGACGTCACTGATGCCTGCAGGGGGACGACTTCCGCCCTTAGCTCATCTATACAGGGTGCCTCCAGTTGTTTCACGACTACAACTCCCAGCTTGCCCTGACATCTATTGACTGTCAGTGCATGCTGGGAGTTGTAATGGTGAAACAACTGGAGGCACCCTGTGTTGAAAACAATATTTTTGTTCCGCCTCGCAACCCGCCACCCCGAACCCTGCAACCCGCCACCCCGAACCCCGCAACCCGTATATTACCCATAATGCAAAATTTATACAGAGATGGTAAGCGTTTTCTGTATAAATAAAATTATCACGAAAATGCCAATATATTTTTGCATGATTGACATGCTATGTACTAATGAATTTGTTTACATCCACTAGACCTCTTGGGTATTAGTTCTCACTGAGGAGATCCAGCTGACCTATAAGTCTTATATTCATCGCTAAATGGCAAAAGAAACTGTCTCTCAAGTGCTAACTATTGGTAGATATCTAGTAATTGAAATGTGATTAAAAAAATTGCTTTGAAATAGAATTAGGGATAGTCGTATTTAGTCTGTATAATGTAGAGTGGATTATCAGCCTTGCCTACCAGCCCCTGCCTGTTTTCTGGCCCATTCCAACCATTTCCATACTGTGTCTGCTCTGCACTGTCTGCACCAGGGCCGGACTGGCTTACCGGGATACCGGAAAATCCCCGGTAGGCTGCTGCCCTGTGGGCCGGCAGTGGCTGGAGCGCAGGCTGCCTGAGTCCCAACAAGTCACTGTATCCGTCTGTCAGCTGCAGCATCACACACGGGTCTGAGGCTCCTGACAGCTGACACAGTGAGCGGAGGTCTGGGGTACAGAGTCTGTAATGGGAGCCGTACAGACAAGACACTCCCCTCTACTCTCTGCCTCCTCACTGCTCCTGGCCCCTCCTCCTGTCCCCACAGTGACTGCAGCTGCTCGGGGGAGGATCTGATATACTGGGTGAGAGGAAAAGGGAACCTAATGTTATTACTATGTAAGGGAAAGGGTGGGAGTCCTGTTATGGGGTGTGTGGGGGTCTGGTAAGAGGGAGACCTATTATGTGGGGGCTGCAGAGGGGGACCTGTGTGGATGTGTGTGTTTGGGGGGGGGGCTGCAGGGGATGTTAGGGTCTGCAGAGGGGGACCTGTAATGTTAGGGGCTGCAGAGGGGGACCTGTGATGTTAGGGGCTGCAGAGGGGGACCTGTGATGTTAGGGGCTGCAGAGGGGAGACCTGTGATGTTATGGGCTGCAGAGGGGAGACCTGTGATGTTAGGGTCTGCAGAGGGGGAGACCTGTGATGTGGGGGGGGCTGCACAGGGGGACCTGTGATGTGGGGGGCTGCAGAGGGGGGACCTGTGATGTAAGGGTCTGCAGAGGGGGACGGACCTGTGATGGTTCGGGGGGCTGCACAGGGGGACCTGTGATGTGGGGGGCTGCAGAGGGAGACCTGTGATGTTAGGGGCTGCAGAGGGGGACCTGTGATGTGGGGGGCTGCAGAGGGGGACCTGTAATGTTAGGGGCTGCAGAGGGGGACCTGTGATGTTAGGGGCTGCAGAGGGGGACCTGTGATGTTAGGGTCTGCAGAGGGGGACCTGTGATGTTAGGGTCTGCAGAGGGGAGACCTGTGATGTTAGGGTCTGCAGAGGGGGACGGACCTGTGATGTGGGGGGGGGGCTGCACAGGGGGACCTGTGATGTGGGGGGCTGCAGAGGGGGACCTGTGATTTTAGGGTCTGCAGAGGGGGACCTGTGATGTGGGGGGCTGCAGAGGGAGACCTGTGATGTTAGGGGCTGCAGAGGGGGACCTGTGATGTGGGGGGCTGCAGAGGGGGACCTGTAATGTTAGGGGCTGCAGAGGGGGAGACCTGTGATGTTATGGGCTGCAGAGGGGGTCCTGTGATGTTAGGGTCTGCAGAGGGGGACCTGTGATGTTAGGGGCTGCAGAGGGGGACCTGTGATATTAGGGTCTGCAGAGGGGGACCTGTGATGTGGGGGCTGCAGAGGGGGACCTGTGATATTAGGGTCTGCAGAGGGGGACCTGTGATGTGGGGGGCTGCAGAGGGAGACCTGTGATGTTAGGGGCTGCAGAGGAGGACCTGTGATGTTAGGGGCTGCAGAGGGGGACCTGTGATGTGGGGGGCTGCAGAGGGAGACCTGTGATGTTAGAGGCTGCAGAGGGAGACCTGTGATGTTAGAGGCTGCAGAGGGAGACCTGTGATGTTAGGGGCTGCAGAGGAGGACCTGTGATGTTAGGGGCTGCAGAGGGGGACCTGTGATGTTAGGGGCTGCAGAGGGAGACCTGTGATGTTAGAGGCTGCAGAGGGAGACCTGTGATGTTAGGGGCTGCAGAGGGGGACCTGTGATGTGGGGGGCTGCAAAGGGGGACCTGTAACGTTAGGGGCTGCAGAGGGGGAGACCTGTGATGTTATGGGCTGCAGAGGGGGTCCTGTGATGTTATGGTCTGCAGAGGGGGACCTGTGATGTTAGGGGCTGCAGAGGGGGACCTGTGATATTAGGGTCTGCAGAGGGGGACCTGTGATGTGGGGGCTGCAGAGGGGGACCTGTGATATTAGGGTCTGCAGAGGGGGACCTGTGATGTGGGGGGCTGCAGAGGGAGACCTGTGATGTTAGGGGCTGCAGAGGGGGACCTGTGATGTTAGGGGCTGCAGAGGGGGACCTGTGATGTGGGGGGCTGCAGAGGGAGACCTGTGATGTTAGGGGCTGCAGAGGGGGACCTGTGATGTTAGGGTCTGCAGAGGGGGACCTGTGATCTTAGGGGCTGCAGAGGGGGACCTGTGATGTGGGGGGCTGCAGAGGGAGACCTGTGATGTGGGGGGCTGCAGAGGGGGTCCTGTGATGTTATGGGCTGCAGAGGGAGACCTGTGATGTGGGGGGCTGCAGAGGGAGACCTGTGATGTAAGGGGCTGCAGAGGGGGACCTGTGATGTGGGGGGCTGCAGAGGGGGACCTGTGATGTTAGGGGCTGCAGAGGGGGTCCTGTGATGTTAGGGGCTGCAGAGGGGGACCTGTGATGTGGGGGGCTTGAGACGGGGGGAACTGTGATATGAGGGGCTGGAAAGGGGATACCTGTGATGTGGGGGGCTGCAGAGGGGATGCTTTTGATGTAGGGGGCTGGAGACGGGGGGACCTGTGATGTGGGGGGCTGGAGACGTGGGGACCTGTGATGAGGGGGGACCTGTAATGTAGGGTAAGGGGGTAGGTTCTGGGAAGAGGAGACCTGCTGTTACTACTTTGTAGGGGAGGGGCACTTTGTTTGTTTTTTTGCAATTTAAGTTGTTTATTCATTATTTCTAAATAACTATGTTTTTTATATTGAACTACAGTCAAGGGGAACCTGTTATCAGTTTTATGTTGCCCAAACAGTGGGTGATTTGTCCTCAGGGCGGGTCTCAGCAGGGCAGGTGACCCATCTCTCCCTCTATCAGTGGTCTCCAAACTGTGGATCTCCAGCTGTTGCTAAACTAAAACTCCCAGCAGAATGACAACTCCCAGCATGCACAGACTGTTGTTGGAAACGCTAACAGTCCACAGTTTGAAGAAATAGGGGAGATTTATCAAAGCCTGTACAAAGGAAATGTTGCCCAGTTGATTGGTGAGTGCTTCCAATAATGTTCTACTGTGAGACTGTTATGATTACTGCTATAAACTATTGGGATTGAGCACTCCGTCTGTATGCAGGAACCTGCAAAGTCGGGAAAAGGTGTAGTGTTGGACTTTGTAGTGCTGACCACTGTCTTCCAGGGTCTCCATATACACTGCTAGAGACAAGAGAGATGTGTCAATCAAGCCGGCTGGGCAGGGAGCAGCCGCCAGGACCCGCCCCTTTGACTATTTACCTGTATTCTGGTAGCATTTTCAAACTATGTCTCAATGTTACAATGCCTGCACCAGTGTTATGCTGCCCACTGTATTTTAACCCTATGTAATATCTACTACGGGAGGGGGGGGGACAGTAAAAAAAACAAAAACCCTCTCTAAAATTCCTCGCTTTTACACTGCCACTGAAATGACGGAATTCTGTCCCTGGTATCTGGCACTTTCGGTTAGGTGACGTGACGTCACATGGCCAGCCATCCAACCATTGTTTCGGACTGTAATTGAATGAGCAGCTGTGTGAGATCAGGTTACCTAACCCAGAAGTGCTGGACACTGGGAACTGAGTTCCGTGACTCTGGCGGTAGCGCAAGTGCAAAAATGTTTTTTTTTTTATTTATTTTTTTACTGTTTTCCCCAAGTGGATATTACATAGCCTTAATACCCCCATTACTGTGTTGTATGTTGAGGCTGCACCCCTTTGACTTCAGGGCACAGCCACAGCATAGTTCTCTTATAGAGGCCTGGCAAATCAAGTGCCAGGCTTCCCTGTCCCTTCCCTGCAGCCAGCGGCTGCCATAATGACACAATGCTGTGGGGCTGGTATGACAATTATTCCAGGGCTGGTTTTTAGCCCCAGTCCGGCCCTGGTCGGCACCCATCGGTGTATGGTCTGTCCCGGCACTACACACTGCTACACCATCCTACCAGCACCCCCAGGTTCCCAAGGGCACTTTTTATAATACTGGTGTCTTCTTATGTGGCAGGGGGCCTCTGGGTGTGACAGGTACCACTGAAACCCCTATAGCTACAGCCCTGATTGAGAAGGAAAATTTAGTCCCCAATAGTCAAAATATGTTATGTAATTTAGGCTAAGTTCACATCAGTGTCTAAGCTCAGTTCATGAGTTCCATCACAGAGTTCGTTTCTAGGTTGGACGGGACGGTCCGTTGCACACCAGACACCAATGTCTCCCTACGGATTCCATTACCATGAACACGTGAATGCAGTCGTCTGTCTTGTTTTCAGCTGGTTTCACTTATTTTGCAGAATTTGAGTGGAAAAAAATAAAGATCTGCGGTCTGCTCAAATCCTGCTATTTGATGGATTCAGTGAACAGAGTTCCAACACTGATGTGAACGAGGCCTTGATATCACTATTTATATAGCTACTGTGATTGGAATGCATCAATAGTACAAGGAAATATCATAAACTTTGTAACATATTTTATTAAACCAAAATGCTTCTTTCTTCTGTTGTGAAGCTTCTTCCCTGACACCCTCCCACCCCCTCTCCTTTGAGTCTGTATTCCACTCTGAAAATCAGCTCAGCTTTGTCCTGTGTCTGCAAGACAAACAATACAAGTCTACGGAAGGGGGGGAGCTCCACCCACCAGCTCTGGGAGAACTGAAAATTAGAGATGAAGCCTGAAGAGCAGCAATCTGGTGAAAAAGACCATATACTAGTTATATACAGTGGTCCCTCAACATACGATGGTAATCCGTTCCAAATGAACCATCTTTTGTTGAAATCATCGAATGTTGAGGGATCCGTGCAATGTAAAGTATAGGACAATGGTCTACAACCTGCAGACCTCCAGATGTTGCAAAACTACAACTCCCAGCATGCCCGGACAGCCAACGGCTGTCCGGGCATGCTGGGAGTTGTAGTTTTGCAATATCTGGAGGTCCGCAGGTTGAAGACCACTGGTATTGGAGGTTATACTCACGTGTCCCCGCCGCTCCGGACCGTCACCGCTCATCACCGCTGCCTTGGATGTCGCCCTCCATCGCTGTCGCCGCGTCCCCGGGGTGTCCCCGACACTTCAAGAAGGTCTCTGCTGTCTGGGAACGTCGCTCTCCATCGCCGCCATCACGTCGCTATGCACGCCGCTCCTATTGGATGATGGGACGGCGTGTGCGGCGACGTGATGACGAGGAAGGAGAGCGCCGGCGATGCAGGAGATCCCGAAGAGGACGCGCCGGAGCCCTGAGGACCGGTAAGTGATCGTCAGCGGACCACACTGGGCACCGTAAACGGCTATCCGGTGGCAGCTGAAGCAGTCTGCGCTGCCGGATAGCCGTTTATGCGATGGCCCCGACATAAAAAAGCATCGTATGTTGATGCTGCCTTCGACATGCGATGGCCTCTGAGAGGCCATCGTATGTTGAAATGATCGTATGTCGGGGCCATCTTAGGTCGGGGGGTCACTGTAAGTGCTGCTCCTCATGTACATAAACAGGGTAGTGCATCCTAAAAGGTCACTTGAAAGGAAAGGTACACTTTAAGATCTCTTATGGTGTGCGCGCCCTATATGTCTGACCATACTTTCCTTCCACCATGTATAGTTTTTGATCGAGTGAGTTGATACTTTTCAGAGATGATACCTGGTGTGAGGCCTCCAGCTTCTACAATCCTATTTCCATGTTCTCTGAGTTACAAGTCATATATGAACAAACCCTTCCACTATTTCCCCCATTACATACGGTCATGCGATGGAGGCCTACTACGGCATATGAATTAATATAAAAATAGATTTGTTTTTTTATTTTCTTTTTTTTTTGTCATTTTTATCTTTTGTTATTTAAATACGGTTAAATACAAATCTCTTTACATCAGATAGGAATTCTATTATTTCAATAAAATACATTTATAAAGAGTCATACTGGCAAATAAAAAGATAAACTCATTTCCAGCAGCTGAGATGTAGCGCCTGGCGCTCTCCACCTTGCTTTCTCACTGTCATTCTGCAGACAGATCCTGGGTTGTTTCCTGTCACCACCGGCGCACACCGCTCACCAGTCGGCACAGTTGGACAGGCCCTAATTAGAGCTACTTGGGGTAGTCAGTACCAGTGTCTGTGTCAGCATCTCACTTACACCGCCATACAGCGCAGAGAAGGGGCTGACAGCTGAGAACACACAACATCAGGTCCCTCGCCTTCACCTACAGCAATACAATGAATGTTGCATGACTGATAATGTTATGGGGAAGTGTGTAAAATAATGTTCCCTATGTAAATGAGCCTCAAATGAACCTGTCAGCTTTTATTTTGCCTCCCTTGTTACGTTGTAACAAAGACCAAAAAATTGACCTAAAATGCTTTACATCCATTTCCAGCACCAGGATTTTTTTTAATGATAACAGAGCTGTCAACGTGTCATTCCGGGATATTTTCCTCCATTATTTCTCCAACCAAAATAGTTAACGGTTTTGAATATTTTGTTTTCATATCAGATGGACAAGGAATACAGCAAATTGTTATGTAGTAAACAAAATGTATTTATATGGAGAGATCTGTCTGATAATGTAGGGGAGTAATTGGGAAATACGGCAGAAATGGAACAAAATGTAATGAATGGTCAGAGAGAAGGGAAAGTGGAAGGTGGATTTATAATTCAAAAATGGTTTCATAGATAGATAGATAGATGATAGATATGAGATAGATAGATAGATAGATAGATATGAGATAGATATGAGATAGATATGAGATAGATAGATAGATATGAGATAGATAGATAGATATGAGATAGATAGATAGATATGAGATAGATAGATATGAGATAGATATGAGATAGATAGATATGAGATAGATATGAGATAGATAGATATGAGATAGATAGATATGAGATAGATATGAGATAAATAGATAGATAGATAGATAGATATGAGATAGATATGAGATGGATATGAGATAGATATGAGATAGATATGAGATAGATAGATGTGAGATAGATATGAGATAGATAGATATGAGATATGAGATCTCACTGCACGGTGAAAAAATGTTCAGTGGTTTATTCCATAAAAAAGTGTTTTCACAGCAAGCGATTTTTTCGACCGGGCTCACCTAGTCAAAAACATTTTTTGGTCTAATTATTCCTTTCTTTTCAGTGATGCAGTCGAGGAGGGGACTACAGTTTGCACAAGTGCCACATGAGATCCACGAGAACGCCTTCTCTACCCCAGTGCTCTTCCTTTTGCATTCTACTATTCATGTTTTGGATCTGCAGCTACCTGCAAGTTAACCTGAACAGCAAAGAAGAATGGGTGGATGCCCGGATGATGCCCTTCGGGTGAGCGGATCGGGACAGCAAGATCTCGTCGGTTCCCGAGGTGTAATGTTTCCCTGAGATCACAATGGTTACATGACGCTTCATGCGCCGCCGACCGTGGTTTACGCTCACATCCCCATCCTCCGCAATGCGCTGGAAAACCCAGCATGAGTACAGTACGCTCTCCTTGTATATAGAGGAACTGCACAGCCTTATAATTTAACACAGAATTTGTACAAGATGACACTTTGGGCATACCCTTTGTTCAGATGGCGCTGATGAACGGAACTTTACACACAAGTAGGCGCACAGGTCACTGGAGTCAGTACGTTCCACATGACTTAAAGGGGTGCTCTGGCTCTGAGACATCTTATCCCCTATCCAAACGATAGGGGATAAGATGTCTCACTGCGGGGCTCCCGCCACTGGGGACCCCCGCAATCTTGTATTCGCCACCCACCTGTTTGAGCTGCACGCCGCCGTGCCAACTCACAAACAGCCGGGTGGCGACCATGGGGCCGGAGTATCATGATTTCACGACTCCGCCCCGTGTGACGTCAACCCCCGCTATGCAAGTCTATGGGAGGGGGCGTGACTGCTGTCACGCCCCCTCCCATGGACTTGCATAGCGGGGGTGGGGGGTGTTGTCACATGGGGACGGAGTCGTGACGTTACGATACTCCGGCCCCGTGGTCGCCACCCGCCCGGAGTATCATGACGTCACAACTCCGCCCCCATGTGATGTCACCCCCCTTTGAATAGGGGATAAGATGTCTCAGGGCCGGAGTACCCCTTTAACTTCCTTCTTGCCACCTGGAAGTGCTGCACACAAGGAGTGTGTACAGTATACCCTGGCGTTCCATGTGGGATATAATGGACACTGTGCATGCCGGAGCTCCTCCCTCCCTGCTTCACTGAGGTATCACTAATTAGCACAGACACATGTCCACTATTAATTATGGATGCATTTATGGATGAATTTTATTGTTCTTAAGCACTAAGTTTTATATTTACATAGTAGGGGTTCCCTATGAGTGTGTTGAGTCTTTTCATGAACCTGATCTATGTAATCTTTCCACGGATTGTCTGTAAATGTCTTAATTATTTTGTCACTGTAACACTAATTGTAATATTGGATGTAAGTTATTTATACCCTGCACTTTGTACCATTTGTTGCTTGACATTGGCCGTGAGAGACGGCTGAAACGTCGCCTATGTTGGGTGAAAAAAACCACAGATTCTTTATACTTCCTGAGGGCGGCTGCCATTCTTTGTTTGTGGACTCAAGTCAATTACAGTCTGCACCACCGCATCAGTTTTCAGTGCTGCCCTGTTTCTGGATTTCCAAGATAGATAGATATGAGATAGATGGTTAGATATGAGATAGATAGATAGATGGTTAGCAGTGGCGTTGCGACCCGGGTGCGGGGGGTGCGGCCCGCACCGGGTGACACCAACCTAATGGGGTGACACCAAGACTCCGCAGCACCCACACCCCCTCCCCAGCTACACTTACACCCCCCTATGTGCCCGACCGGCCTCCCATCCGTCAGCACCACCCCCCCCCCCCCTGTGCTGTGTGTGTGGTGCGCCCGTCCGTTAGCAACCCCCCCCCCCCTCACCTTCACCAGTACTGTGCACGGCCTCCGCTCCCACGTCTGCGCCGGCCTGACGTCACACTGCATGGCCGCGCAGGGGGACGTCAGTTACGTCACTCGCATTGCGCCCGGTGAGAAGGATCGCTCTGCGCTGGATAGGTGAGTGTGTGTGTCTGTCTCTATCTATGTTTGTGTGTGTGACTCTGTGTGTGTGTGTGTGTGTGTGTGTGACTGTGTGTGTTTGTGTGACTCTCTGAGTGTGTGTGTGACTGTGTATTTGTGTGCCTCTGTGTGTGACTGTGTTTGTGTGACTCTGTGTGTGTGTGTGTGACTGTGTATTTGTGTGCCTCTGTGTGTGACTGTGTTTGTGTGACTCTGTGTGTGTGTGTGTGACTGTGTTTGTGTGACTCTGTGTGTGTGTGTGACTCTGTGTGTGACTCTGTGTGTGTGACTGTGTGACTCTGTGTGTCTGTCTGTGAGTGTGTGTCTCTCTGACTGTGTGTGTTTGTGTGTGTGTCTCTCTGTGTTGTATGTGTTTTTTTTTTTTGTGTGTGTGTGTGTGTGTGTGGGGAGACTTTGACGCATTGTGGGGAACCTGCGGCCTAATGTGGGGAGTCTATGCTACCTAATGTGGGGAGTGTATGCTACCTAATGTGCGGAGTAAATGCTACCTAATGTGCGGAGTCTATGCTACCTAATGTGGGGAGTCTATGCTACCTAATGTGCGGAGTGTATGCTACCTAATGTGCGGAGTAAATGCTACCTAATGTGCGGAGTCTATGCTACCTAATGTGGGGAGTCTATGCTACCTAATGTGCGGAGTATATGCTACCTAATGTGCGGAGTATATGCTACCTAATGTGCGGAGTCTATGATACCTAATGTGCGGAGTCTATGCTACCTAATGTGGGGAGTCTATGCTAGCTAATGTGGGGAATCTGTGCTACCGAATGTGGGGAAACTGCTACCTAATGTGGGGATTCTGTGCTACCTAATATGGGGAAATTGCTACCTAATGTGGGGTAACTGGTACCTACCTAATGTGGGGAAACTGGTACCAAATGTGGGGAATCAATGCTGCCTAATGTGGGGAAAAGATGCTACCTAATGTGGGGAAACTGCTACCTACCTAATGTGGGGGAACTGCTGCCTACCTAATGCTCCCCCCCTGGCAGTAGCACCCTCATCATCCGCCAGCAACTACCCCCCCCCCCCCCATCAGCACCTCCATCAGCAGATCCTGATGGTGGATGATGGCGGTGCTCCTGCCAGGAGGATGATCCTGCCGATGGATGATGGGGGTGATACTGCCAGGGGGGATGGCCAGTAGCACCCTCATCATCCTTCAGCAACACCCCCCCCCCCCCACTAGTAGCACCCCGATCATCCACTAGCAACACCACCAATACCCCCCTCCCGTGGTAATAGCATCAGCTAACGGATGTTGAGGGTGTTACTGCGGTTGTGGTATTATATTCAGAGGGTGCACTGTATGGCAACGTTATATTCAGAGGGCGCAGTTTGTGGTAGTATTATATTCAGAGGGCGCAGTTTGTGGTAGTATTATTAGAGATGAGCGAACTTACAGTAAATTCGATTCGTCACGAACTTGTCGGCTCAGCAGTTGATGACTTATCCTTAGTTCAGCCTTCAGGTGCTCCGGTGGACTGGAAAAGGTGGATACATTTCTAGGAAAGAGTCTCCTAGGACAATATCCACCTTTTCCAGCCCACGGGAGCACCTGAAAGCTGAACTAATTTATGCAGGAAAAGCCATCAACTGCCGAGCCGAGAAGTTTGTGACGAGTTGAATTTACTGTAGTTTGCTCATCTCTAAGTATTATATTCAGAGGGCGCAGTGGGTGGTAGTAATATATTCAGAATGTACAGTATGTGTTGGTATTATATTCAGAGGGTACAGTATGTGATAGTATTATATTCAGGGGTACAGTATGTGATAGTATTATATTCAGGGGTACAGTATGTGGCAGATTTATATTCAGAGGGTACAGTATATGGTAGTATTATATTCAGAGGGTACAGTATGTGATAGTATTATATTCAGGGGTACAGTATGTGGCAGATTTATATTCAGAGTGTACAGTATGTGTTGGTATTATATTCAGAATGTACAGTGTTTGGTATTATTATATTCAGTGGGTATGGTGTATGGAAGGTTTATAATCAAAGAGTATAGTGTATAGTAGTATTATATTTAGAGGATACAGTGTCTGGCAGGTTTATAATAATAATTGTTTTCATATAGAGGATGAGAATGCGCTGACATAGTGAGGAGACGTCTGGGCGTCACATTCTACAGACAGAAGTTTTAGCTGGACCAGGCGGTATGTACCATCTGAATTAGATAAGGGAAGACTATAGAGAAGACGTCACCTGTAGTCACTGATATCATTGTGTATTCTCCTCTCTGTGTCCTATCAGAGCTGTAGTCGCTTGTCAGTTCTACAGTTATGGTCAGTGAAACTACAACTCCCAGCATAACCTCACCACTGCATAAAGGGGTACTCTACTGGAAAACATTTTTTTTAATCAACTGGTGCTACAAAGTTAAACAGATTTGTAAATTACTTCTATTTAAAAATCTTAATCCTTCCAGTACTTATTAGCTGCTGTATAAGCGATTCACAGGAAGTTATTTTCTTTTTTAATTTCTTTTCTGTCTGACTACAGTGCTCTCTGCTGACACCTCTGTCCATGTCAAGAACTGTCCATAGTAGGAGCAAATCCCCATAGCAAACCTATCCTGCTCTGGACAGTTCCTGACATGGACAGAGGTGTCAGCAAATAGCACTGTGGTCAGATTGGAAAGAACTACGCAACTTCCTGTGGAGCATACACCAGCTTATAAGTACTGTAAGTATTAAGATTTTAAATAGAAGTAATTTAAAAATCTGTTTAACTTTCTGGCACCAGTTGATATAAAAGTAAATGTTTTCCAGTGGAGTACCCCTTTAAGTAATTCTGGGAGCTGTATATTTAAATGGTGAAAACTTCTTTAACACTTTCCCATTCTGTGGCAACTGGTATATCTGATTATTATACTGGAATTTCTCACAATGCGCTACAACAGTGGTGTCTGTCACAACAGGCTAAAAACTTACTGGGGGGAGGGGGGAGGTATGGGGGTGACACCATTTTCTACCGCACCGGGTGACACCAACCCTAGCAACGCCACTGATGGTTAGATATGAGATAGATAGATAGATATGAGATAGATAGATAGATATGAGATAGATAGATAGATAGATAGATAGATAAATAGATATGAGATAGATAGATAGATAGATAGATAGATAGATAGATGGATATGAGATAGATAGATAGATAGATAGATATGAGATAGATAGATATGAGATAGATAGATAGATAGATATTAGATAGATATGAGATAGATAGATAGAAAGATTATAGATATGGGATAGATATGTGGTGACTGGGTGAGGCAATGATGTAACAGGGTCTGGTGGTATTAACCCTTGGTTTGTCGTGACACCAGGTTGCGGTTGTTTTGTATAGAAGGCCCTGCCAACAACGGGCCCACAAACGGCAGGATAATAAACGGAATATCCACAGCAGGATTTATGAGATAACTGGAACTTTACTTAACTTGTTGTGCAAACAGTCTTTACAATTCAACAGTTTCTCCTGAGGTAACCAGGATGCAGGTTCCTCACATGCCTGGCTGGGACTAATAGTCTGGAGCTTTAAGCAGGCCACTGTGCTACTAATTGTAGGATTTGAGTTGAATAGTAGTCACAAAGAATTTGTAGATAGAGCTTTATAACTCACGGTTTTAGTGGCTGCTGGATCTTTAGGCTTTGGCCTAGGTAAGATGAATTGAGATATGCTGATTGTGCTTGGCTGAAATCCAGGGACTAAGAGAGCGGAGCAAGAGAGCCAATTTAGAGACTACAGTCCCTGATATACTAGGGGGCTGGACTAATCCCATTGGTTGTCAAGCCTGGAGGTCCTGAACCCAGAGAACTCGACAGTGTCAGACAGTGTCAACATGACAGTATCACATGACCCCGGAAAGTCCTATACACTATACAATACAACTTTGTACATAGCTTTATATATAACGACCAATATACATTACACCTTTATAATGCATTTTGTGAGGCGAGTAAAGGGTTAACCCTGCAGGAGAGCCCTGTGGAATGGAGGGACTCTAACTGAGGGTACTTTAGACAGGGACAGGACAAGGTCCTGTACCAGGACACCACAGATAGATAAGATATAGATAGATAGATAGATATGAGATGATAGATAGATAGATATGAGATAGATAGATATATGTGAGATAGGTAGATAGATAGATATGAGACAGATAGATAGATAGATAGATAGATAGATAAATAGATATGATAGACAGATATGAGATAGATAGATATGAGATAGATAGATATGAGACAGAGAGATAGATAGATAGATAGATAGATAGATATGAGGTAGATAGAGAGATATCTAGATCGATATGAGATAGATAGATAGATATGAGGTAGATAGATATGAGATAGTTAGATAGATATGAGGTAGATAGAGAGATAGATAGATACATAGATAGATAGATATGAGGTAGATAGATAAATAAAAAAAACAGAAGAATACAGCAGCACACTGCTAGCACAAAGATACCGATAAAACATGAAATGCTATATTGCTACATTGCAAATTATTAGGTACTTAGCTCACAATTTGGCGGCCAAATAGTTTGGACCATCCCACCACGATAAGGTGACCTCATTGGGACGGACCCTACACTGTGAATATGCCTCTGTGCAGTCAGTTACTAGGCTTGTAAGGTCTGAAACATCCAACACCTTATAAAGATGGGTGGGGTGCAGAAGCCAACATGGAGGTAGCCACTCCCCCATATGTATAACGCAAACAAGGATAAGCTGGCAAGCACTACTGATACCAAACTACTGCATGGACCTGGCATACAGGTGCACACTGCTAGGCCAAATATACAAGATCCATGCATTAGTTTGGTATCAGTAAGTGCTGGCCAACTTATCCTTGTTTGTGTTATAGATAGATAAATAGATACAGGGCCGTCTCTGCATATAGGCAAAATAGGCAGCCGCCTGGAGCGCATTCCTGATAGGGGCACCGCTCTGCTTGCAGCAATAAAGTCAGCCAGCATCCAAAGTACCCACCCATCCAGCAAAACCCAGTCACCCCAGTAGTAAAGTGATTACATGAGGAGGTTTGTTACAGTGTTTCATCCCAGTAGTAAGGTAGTTAATTTAGGGGCGGCAAAATTAGTTTTTGCCTAGGGTGGCAAAAATCCTTGCACCAGGCCTGGATAGATAGATGGATAGATAGGTGGATAGATAGCAACATGAGAATACAGCAGCACACTGCTAGCACAAGGATATAGATAAAACATGAGTATATAGATACAACATGAGTATATAGATAGAACATGAGAAGCTATTCAGCTATGGTGTAGCAATGAAATAGTGAGATACTTAGCTTGCAATTTGGCGGCCAAATAGGTGGATGGATAGATAGATATCCAAAAATAAGAAACTCCAGCAGCACACCAGTATAGTGAAAAACAATTGTGAAGTTTATTCACCCAAAGTCTTGCGACGTTTCGGCCGTCCAATTACAGCCTTTCTCAAGCATGCTTGAGAAAGGCTGTAACTGGACGGCCGAAACGTCGCAAGACTTTGGGTGAATAAATTTCACAATTGTTTTTCACTATACTGGTGTGCTGCTGGAGTTTCTTATTTTTGGATATCTACTTCAAGTCTCCGGACCAGAGCTTATACCAGCACCCGGCACCTGAGCAACCTCTAGTTGTGCTGCTTCTTCCGGTATCATCTGTAGATAGATAGATAGATAAGAAATAGATAGATAGATAGATAGGTAGATGGATGGATGGATAGATAGATAGATAGATAGGAGATAGATAGATAGATATGAGATAGATAAATAGATAGATATGAGATAGATAGATAGATAGATAGATAGATAGATATGAGAGAGATAGATAGATAGATAGATAGATAGATAGATAGATAGATAGATAGATAGGAGATAGAAAGATAGATAGACAGATTCTACAAGAGTTTTATTACACAAGTGCATTCTATAATCCAGATGCCGGTGTCACTTCCACAGGAAGCCCTGAGTGATCTCCCGCTCTGTGTGATCGCCTGCGCTGAGTGTGTTCGCCCCGTCCGTCTCTCTTCTCCGAGAGCATAATATGGAGCGTTACAATGTGGATAGTGACATTGTCAAGTCATCAGGAATTGCTGATTATAGCGCTAAATATTGATTTCTGCTTCAGAAGTGTCAAAATTTCCTTTCTCTCCTTAATTAGAACTTCCCGTAAGCACTACAGAGGAACCCACAGAATACATCAGATGTGAGTGAGGAGAAGTGCGCTACAGGAACATAATTGTGACCTCTTGTCTTCTCCTCGCCTCCCGAGTTTGGAGATGACTCCAGCTGTCTTCCCTGCCCTTCTCAATACATGTGATAATCATACTCATTTTTCCCAGTCTAACCAGACATAGACTCTACTAAGACTGGGATTTTTTTTTTCTTTATATGATTTGGAACCATTGGATCTGCAGTGATATAACAAAAAAAAATAAAAAAAAATACAAAGCTTAAAGTGCCAGAAGGTGCCTTTTTCTATTTGTTTGTTTCATGGTACGCTGCACCAGGCAATGACCTGTGACGGGAGAGCCGGGCACACAACAGAAACAGCTTCACCCGCTCAAAGAAAACGTAAAATTAACAATGATCCGTTCATTGCTCTATGCAGGGAATCGGAAGGATACATTTTGTTACCGCTGTTTTATCATGATTATAGCTGGTCGATCCGATTAAGGCTGGAGTCTGCATTACGGTCACAATATTCCGATTTATGCCGTTCTTCACAACCCTGGAACATGGAGGGTACAGACGTATAGTAGCACTCACATTTGGGTCCTGGTGGCCCTCGGGGGGGGGGACGGACGGACGGAAATGTCTGTGTGCCCCATAAAAAGATGACAGTATTATATATGGCTTCACATTACACATTGAATTAAATCAAAGTTAGAACCTAATTTATTAAATCAAATACTGTTTGTTTATTTTTATTTTTTCGTTTTTTTGTAATATTTCTTCATAAGTACAATTAAGATGTATTATGCTAAAAAAAAACGTATATCCCCTATTCAAAGAGTAGGGGATGAGTTTTAGATTGCTGGGGTGGGAGGGGATCTGATCATTGGACCCCCCCACAATCTCTTGCATGGGGCCTTGGCTCTCCTGGTTAGCTGAGCATGTCGACCCCCCACCCCACAATGCGGCGGCCGACACGCCCCCTTCGTGTATCACTAGAGATATAAGGAGGGGGCGCATCGGTCACTGCTTTGTGCAGGTGTCGTGACGCTTGGTTCCCAGAGAGAGCCGAGGCCCCCCCGTACAGGAGATCGCAGGGGGGTCTCAGCGGTCAAACCTGTCCCCCTATTCTTTGGATAGGGGATACGTGTTTCAGCGTGATACAAGTGTTTCCCAACCAGGGTGCCTCCAGCTGTTACAAAACTACAACTCCCAGCACTCCCGGACAGCCAAAGGCTCATATGCCTATGTAAAGTGTTCGGCGGGCGCAGTAGAGGGCACAGAAGCGAAGGAGTGACAAGGGGATTTTGGAGAGTACGTTTTTCTGAAATGGTTTTTGGGGGGCATGTTGCATTTAGGAAGCCCCTATGGTGCCAGAACAGCAAAAAAAAAAACACATGGCATACCATTTTGGAAACTAGACCCCTTGAGGAACGTAACAAGGAATAAAGTGAGCCTTAATATCCCACAGGTGTTTCACGACTTTTAAAAGACTTGTAAAAAAAAAAAATTGTAACAAGGAATAAAGTGAGCCTTAATACCCCACAGGTGTTCCACCACTTTTGCATATGTAAAAAAAAAAATGTGTTTTCCCTAAAATGTGTTTCCCCCCCAAATTTCACATTTTTGCAAGGGTTAATAGCAGAAAATACCCCCCAAAATTTGTAAACCCATCTCTTCTGAGTATGGAGGTACCCCATAAGTTGACCTAAAGTGCACTATGGGCGAACTACAATGCTCAGAAGAGAAGGAGTCATATTTGGCTTTTTGAGAGCAAATTTTGCTCGGGGGGCATGTCGCATTTAGGAAGCCCCTATGGTGCCAGGACAGCAAAAAAAAAAAACACATGGCATACTATTTTGGAAACTAGACCCCTTGAGGAACGTAACAAGGGGTACAGTGAGCATTTACCCCCCCCCCCCCCACCCCCACTGGTGTCTGACAGATCTTTGGAAAAGTGGGCCGTACAAAAGTTTTCATTTTCACGGACCACTGTTCCAAAGATCTGTCAGACACCTGTGGGGGGGGTAAATTCTCACTGCACCCCTCATTACATTCCGTGAGTGGTGTAGTTTCCGAAATGGGGTCACATGTTTTTTTTTGCGTTTGTCAAAACCGCTGTAACAATCAGCCACCCCTGTGCAAATCACCTCAAATGTACATGGTGCACTCTCCCTTCTGGGCCTTGTTGTGTGCCCCCAGAGCACTTTGCGCCCACATATGGGGTATCTCCGTAGTTGGGAGAAATTGCGTTACAAATTTTGGGGGGCTTTTTTCCCTTTTACCTCTTGTGAAAATGTCAAGTATGGGGCAACACCAGCATGTTAGTGTAAAAAATTAAATTTTTTAACACTAACATTCTGGTGTAGACCCCCAACATTTCCTTTTCATGAAGGGTTAAAGGAGAAAAAGCCCCCAAAACCTTGTAACGCAATTTCTCCCGGGTACGGCGATACCCCATATGTGACCCTAAACTGTTGACTTGAAATACGACAGGGCTCCAAAGTGAGAGAGCGCCATGCGCATTTGAGGCCTAAATTAGGGACTTGCATAGGGGTGGACATAGGGGTATTCTGCACCAGTGATTCCCAAACAGGGTGCCTCCAGCTGTTGCAAAACTCCCAGCATGCTTGGACAGTCAATGGCTGTCCGGCAATACTGGGAGTTGCTGTTTTGCAACAGCTGGAGGCTCTGCTTTGGAAACAGTGGTATACCGGACGTTCTTATTGGGGGGGGGGGTACTGTGTAGGGGTATGTGTATATGTAGTGTTTTTACCTTTTTATTTTATTTAGTGGTAGTGTAGTGTAGTGTTTTTAGGGTACAGTCACACGGGCGGGGGATTACAGCGAGTTTCCCAGCGCAAAATTTGCTGCATCTCAAACTTGCAGCGAGAAACCCACTGTAAAACCCTCGCCCATGTGAATGTACCCTGTACATTCACAGTGGGGTGCACCAGCTGTTGCAAAACCACAACTCCCAGCATGTATGGTCTGTTAGTGCATGTTGGGAGTTATAGTTTTGCAACAGCTGGAGGCACACAGGTTAGGAAACACTGAGTTAGAAACAGACAATGTCTCCAGTTGTTGCAAAACTACAACTCTCAACATGCACTGACTGTCCAGGCATGCTGGGAGTTGTAGTTCGGCAACATCTGAAGGGCCAGATGTTGCTGAACTAAAACTCCCAGCATGCCTGGACAGTCAGTGCATGCTGGGAGTTGTAGTTTTGCAACTGCTGGAAGAGCACAAATTGGAGACCATTATACAATGGTCTCCAAACTGGGGCCCTCCAGAAGTTGCAAAACTATAACTCCCAGCATGCCCAGACAGCCAAAGGCTGTCTAGGCATGCTGGGAGTTGTAGTTTTCAGACTCCTAGAAGCAGCAGTGAAGATCTTCACTGCTGCCTCTGAGGACCATGTACTTGCTGCTGCCTCTGAGGTCCCGTCGCTGCTCCTCGGTCCCGCCGCTGCTCCAGGTAAGGCCGCCGGTCCCCCCCCCCCCCCCCTATGCTGTAGGTCCCCGCGAGCCCCCGCAGCCATCTTCCCCCGTTCTGCTTGACTTCCAGGGGCGGGCAGTGCGGGGGATCTGAACTTTCACCCCAGGTCACTTTGATTGGTCCGCAGGAACCAATCACAGTGATCGCTGACCAGGACCATCAATGATGGTCCTGGGGGGTGAAGCAGAAGTTGTCTCCTGCTGGAAACAGCGGGACTTCTGCTGGTTAACCCGTGCGATGCTGCGCATCGCCGGGTTAACTGAATGTCATTTAGAAACGTCGGGATGCGCGAACGCACTGCACAAACCGGCGTTTATATATGACATTCTGCGGGAAGGGGTTAAGCATATCTTAAAATTATGTTGAGGGGTACTCCAGTTTTTTTTTTCAAAATCAACTGGTGGCAGAAAAACAGATTTGCAAGTTACTTCTATTAAAAAAAATATTGATCCTTCCAGTACTTGTCAGCTGCTGTATGCTCCAGAGGAAGTTGTGTTGTTCATTTCAGTCTGCTCTCTGGTGACACCTCTGTCCATTTCAGGGACTGTTTAGAGTAGGAGTGGTTTGCTATAGGGATTGGCTCCTACTCTGGACAGTTCTTGACACTGACAGAGGTGTCAGCAGAGAGCCCTGTGGTCAGACAGGAAATAACTACACAACATTCTCTGTAGTATACAGCAGCTGATAAGTACTGGAAGGATTATGATTTTTTTAATAGAAGTAATTTACAAATCTGTTTAACTCTTTAATGCCAATTGATATGAAAAAAATATATTACCCCTTTAACCCATCCAGGATCAAGGGCGTACAGGTATGACCTCGGACCCTGGTTCTCGCTACGGGCAGCCGGGACCCACGGCTAATGCCGGACACTGTTGATCGAGCCGATGCCCGGCATTAACCCTTTAGACGCCACAATCAAAGTTGATCGTAGCATCTAAAAAGAAAGTGAAAGTGTCCCGACAGCTCAGCGGAGCTGATCGGGACTATCGTGACATAATCACGATGTCCTGATCAGCTTACCGGATGAGGACTGTGTCCTCACCTGCCTCTCCATCCTCCGTTTGGTGATCTGTTGCTCCTAGCAGCAGGCTAAAGCAGCAGATCGCGGGTTACACTGATCAATGCTAAAAAATAAAAATAAAAAAGTAAAAAAAAAAAGTTTATAAAAGTGAATTAACCCCTTCCCTAATAAAAGTTCAAATCACCCCCCTTTTCCCATTTTTTTAATAAAATAATAATAGTAATAAAAAATTAAAATAATCATATGTGGTACCGCCGCGTGCGTAAATGTCAAAACTATTAAAATATAAGGTTAGCTTAACCGCATGGTCGATGGTGTACACGTAAAAGAAAAATACTAAAGTCAAAATTGTGCACTTTTGCTCACTTCATATACCATAAAAATATTGATTAAAAGCGATCAAAAAGTCCCATCAAAACAAAAATGATACCGATAAAAACTAAAGACCACAGTGCAAAAAATGAGCCCACATATAGCCCTGTATACGGAAAAGTAAAAAAGTTATAGGGCTCAGAAGATCACAATTTTAAACATACTGATTTTGGTACATGTAGTTAGGATTTAGTAAATAAAATAAAATAAAACCTACATAAATTGGGTATCCTTGTAATCGGATGGACCTACAGATTAAAGATCAGGTGTCATTTTTACCGGAAATTACACTGTGTAGAAACGGGAGCCCTCCAAATTTACAAATTGCCGTTTTGTTTAGTTTTTTCAATTTCACCCCACAAATATATATTTTTTTGCTTTTGCAGAAGATTTTGTTACGAAATTATTGACTTCATTACAAAGTACAATTGGTGGTGCAAAAAACAAGCCCTTATATGGGTCTGTAGGTGCAAAATTTAAAGTTTTTATTATTATGATTTTTAGAAGGGGAGGTGGAAAAAATGAAATTGCAAAAAGGGCCTGGTTCTTAAAGGGGTACTCCGCTGGGGGGGGGGGGGGGGGGATTTAATCAACTGGTGCCAGAAAGGTAAACAGATTTGTAAATCACTTCTATTACAAAAATCTTAATCCTTCCAGCACTTATCAGCTGCTATATGCTCCACATGAAGTTCTTTTCTTTTTGAATTTCCTTTCTGTCTGACCACAGTGCTCTCTGCTGACCACTCTGTCCATTTTAGGAACTGTCCAGAGCAGGATAGGTTTGCTATGGGGATTTGCTCCTACTCTGGACAGTTGCTAAAATGGACAGAGGTGTCAGCAGAGAGCACTGTGGTCAGACAGAAAGGAAATTCAAAAAGAAAAGAACTTCCTCTGTAGTATACAGCAGCTGATAAGTACTGGAAGGATAGGATTTTTAAATCGAAGTAATTTACAAATCTGTTTAACTTTCTGGCACCAGTTGATTAAAAAAAAAATGTTTTCTAGTGGAGTAACCCTTTAAGGTGAAAATGGGCTTAGTCCTTAAGGGGTTAAAATAGCTCTGTCAAGATGACTGCTTCAATAATAAGGTACAATAAAATGTAATGAAAAATTTTAATCAAACAATAGTAACTAAATAGAAAAAAAAAAAGATTATGGGGGAGACTTATCAAAACCTGTGCAGAGGAAGAGTGGTGTAGTTGCCCATAGCAACCAATCAGATTGCTTCTTTCATTTTCCACAGGCCTCTTTAGAGGCCTGTGGAAAATGAAAGAAGCAATCTGATTGGTTGCTATGGGCAACTGCACCACTCTTCCTCTGCACAGGTTTTGATAAATCTCCCCCTATATTTCTGTATCTAGTGCAAGCAAGTAAAAAATCAAGATGATACCTTCCCTTTAAAGTTACTGATTGGTCTCAATGTTTGCTTTGGCTTTATATAAATATGTATGGCTAGAAGGGTGTTTCGCTAGTCCTCAAGTAGCCCCAACATGGTCATGCACTTGCGATATTCCTAATATTGCAGAGGACTCTTATTCTCTTAATCAACATAATTACATCCCTATAATTACATAATGATATATTAATATTCATAATTACATGATAGACATGGTAGGCGTACAGAAGGACTCTGTTGAGAAACCCTAGGCTAAATCACAGAAGCAATGTATTGTGTATACCAAGCTAGGCATTGCAAAGCTTAAGGGGGTACTCCGGTGGAAAGCATTTTTTTTTTTATCAACTGGTGCCAGAAAGTTAAAAGATTTGTAAGTTACTTCTATTAAAAAAAATCTTAATCCTTGCAGTACTTCCAATACAGAGGAAGTTCTTTTCTTTTTGAATTTCTTTTTTGTCTGACCACAGTGCTCTCTGCTGACACCTCTGTCCATGTCAGGAACTGTCCAGAGAAGAAGCAAATCCCCATAGCAAACCTCTCCTGCTCTGGATAGTTCCTGACATGGACAGAGGTGTCAGCAGAGAGCACTGTGGAAGACAAAAATGAAATTCAAAAAGAAATGAACTTCCTCTGTATTATGCAGCAGCTGATAAGTACTGGAAGGATTAAGGTTTCTTAATAGAAGTAATTTACAAATCTGTTTAACTTTCTGGCACCAGTTGATTTAAAAAAAAATGTTTTCCACCAAAGAACCCCTTTAAATGGGCACTGTTAGAATCAAAAACTTTTTATATGTTGCATATCTTGGCAATGCCAATACCCTTTAAACTAAAGCCAGCCAAAGCCAATAACTTCAGTGAGGTCAGCCTAATGTCTAAGATGCATGGCGTCTCCCAATTCTGTCTGGGGAGAACTGGGAGACACCATACATCGGGTGATGATGTTGGAGGAGAAGTGGGAAGAAGGATCAGGCGTATTGGATTTCAACTTCACAACCCTATTGCTGTGGTAGAGATAAACCACCAAAAGAGCTGTCTGCCTTTGGCTTAAAGGGGTACTCCACCCCTAGCATCTTATCCCCTATCCAAAGGATAGGGGATAAGATGTCAGATTGCGGGGGTCCCGTCGCTGGGGACCCCTGGGATCTCCACTGCAGCACCCCGCTTCATTACTGCACAGAGCAAACTCGCTCTACAGGGGCCGGAGCATCTTGACGTCATGGCTCCGCCCCCCTCGGTGATGGCCACCATGCCCCCTCCCATAGACTTGTTTTAAGGGGGCGGGCCGTGATGTTATAAGAGGGCAGAGCCGTGACATCACGATGCTCCGGCCCCTGTATCGCCGGTCATTACTCACAGAGGGAGTCATTACGCGGCAGGACCCCCGCGATCTGACATCTTATGACCTATCCTTTGGATAGGGAATAAGATGCTAGGGGCGAAGTACCCCTTTAACCCTCCCCTCTCCATAGAGATCACATGCATGCTTGGCCATGCTGAACGTTCATGTGTAGGCAACTCCGGTGCTCCAGCATTCTGAAAATTTTGCTCAGAAGCTTGGAGCCATGATGATGACCACACCCCTCGTGACCTCACATCCCCTCTATTCATGTCTATGGGAGAGGGCACGTAGGCTGACATGCCACCTCCCATAGACATGAGGGGGCGTGGTTTGATGCCACGAGGGGGTGTGGCCGTGAAATCATGACCACTGCCACAGTAACCCACCATTTGTTTAGAACCCAGCAGCAGGAACTCCGCGATAATTTGGATAGGGGATAAGATGTCTAGCAGCAGAGTACCCCTTTAAAATATGGATCATGGGAGTCTCTCTGCCTGGATCTCTATCACTAGGATTAAAAAAGCCTTCCAGATTAGTGGGGTCACTCAATAGTACTTCATTTCTGATGTTGCCAATATTTTGTAAAATATTTAAAATTTTATTTTATTTTATTCCTTAAAGTTTGTTAGAAAACTCATAATCATTATTGAAATATTTCTATTGTATGTATAACTTATTATTATTATTATTTATGTATTTTTATTATTATATAGTCTAGGTATATTGTTATACTGTTTTCTCTTACTGACATAAGAAAAAAATGGACAATTGAACTTAACAAAATTCAGAAATTACATAATTTCTACATTTCAACAAACAACATTTTGGTTATTGGCATTACTACAGCATGTCGTATATTAATGTACCTGAATGTTTCCAAATTGTGTACCATCATGGTATTTATTTTCATTTCTGACGTCCACCGCCCCTTTCTCTCAAGTGTCAACCATTTTGTTCCCCGGCATTAATTACATATTGTATTTCAATAAACTATGCAATATTTTCTGTCTTTCATGGGCTTTAATGGATGACCTGCAATACTTGCGTAAATTGAATTCTCCCATTTATAATCTGTCACAAAGGTTTTCTAAATCACCCCTGTAGGACACACAACAAGAAACCATCGACTGTCATTCATCAATGGACTCCGTGTCTAATACCTCGAAAGGCAACGATGACGAAAACTTTTTAATTATTTACTAATTATTTAAAAAAAAAAAGAAAAATCCAGGGAAAAGGTATCATCCTAAGGCTTCGCGCCAAAGACCACCGGGAACCGTTTATCTGTTGATGTCCGTCCGGTGAATCCTAAGCGGTGGAAATGATAATGTGTGTTAGATGTGGTTCATATCACTTTTTTATTTTTAATAAGCAAGCCGCTCTTCTAAAGCTACTATCAACATTCTCTAGATATCAAAAATAATAACTGGTTTTGCTATGGTGCAGCTCGGAAACACAGGAGTATAAGATATACTGTACTTTAAGCTCTGTTTGATGAATCTGAGAACAGTTCCTAGGGGATAGCTTACTTTAAACCATGCTCTTTTACTGTCTAATCCTGACTTGATTTGATTTGTGCTTTAATACAGCTGCCTGGCAAGACAACTGCAAATAGAGACTATTTATGTAATCATATTGTAAGTAGCGGGACAAGAGGAAACTCTCTGGAACCTTTTTGGAGAATAGTTGGTTGTACTTTTTATTTATTGAACAGCAGGGCTCGGGGCTTTTCGGTGCTCATTATAATTGGTTTTCTGCTTGAACTTTCAAAAACTGTCATGTCAATACTCAGAGAGAATTTTTGTGCTTACTCTATGGCTGGGGGCACTCTTTTCTCGTGTGTTACTTGACAAAGTTATTGTAATATCTTTGAGGCAAGTTCTGGAGTTTTTTACCGCGCAGTTGCGATTTAGCAAGTCTGCAAGTCAGAGTTTATTTTTGTTTGCCATGCGGATGAGGTTCAGTTTGTTTGATTATTTAGATTTTTTCCACCGCACACCCTCCCCGAGGCTCATTTTAGTGTTCAAGCAGAAGGTGCGAGTCAAAGAGTTTTGGGGGTGAATCATGTTACATTTACAAAATTGTGTCCGATAGTCAGGAGAAATGGAGATCAAATAGTGCTGCTGGAAAGAAAATTGGAAAATGAGAAAATCTTTATAGGTATCAATCGAATGGCTACGCCATTGGACATTGGACTGGTGCGTTCTTAAGGATCGTTTAGGATATGATTCAACAGCACTTCATTTTGAATTTTTCATATCGGGAAATTCTCATATCTTGAATTTTCATGTCATGACTATTGGGTTTCGCCATCCAACAACAAGCGCGATTGGAGTGCACGGTTAATTATTTGATTCCTAAAGGGGTACTCCGCCCCTAGACATCTTATTCCCTATCCAAAGGATAAGGGATAAGATGTCTGATTGTGGGGCTCCCGCTGCTGGAGAACCCAGTGATCTCCCTGCTGCACCCAGTGTTCGTTCAGAGTGTCGTTAGAAGTTCCAGAGGCTCGTGACGTCACGGCCATACCCCTTCAATTCAAGTCTATGGGAGGGGGCGTGACGGCGTGAGTAAAGCACAACCCTAACAGAGGAGCTTCAAGAGGTTTTCTGGGACTTTTTCCTTGATGGACTATCCCAGTTACAGTAATGGGAGCTGAGCTGCAGTAACCAAGCACATCCACTACACAATGTACAGAGCTGTCTGCTTCTGGCTCCATTCCATGTGAGATGGGTATCAGGTGTCGGGCACATATCAATCAGATATTGAAGGGCTATCCTGATGGCAGGCCATCAATGAAATTTCTGCAGGACCCCTTTAACATCATACACCCTATCCAAATTCTCTTAGACTCTGTAAAACATACCAGTTGTGCATTAAAAGGCTCTAGTGCATAAGCCCCAATAATAATAGAGAACACATGTAGGACAAAATAGAAGGAAACTGTTACAACTTGCCTATACACACATCCAGTGTTCCCTTCCTGGCTGCCACTCTCTGACTTTATCCCACCTCTATGCTCATGGGTCAGGCACATCTGCCAGGTTCCAGACTCTGTGTGTGATGATTGCCCTTACTCTTGTCATTGCCTAAGCTCCCCAAGCTTCACAAGGGTCCTTCCCACATTACTCTGTGCCTTAGAAATATTGTCTATTTGGTTTCTGGGTCTGCTATGGTGTGTTTGTTTCTGTCCATACAAGACCACCCTGACCTCTGTCTAATTTGACTTGGCTACGTCTGGGAGAAATTCTTGAAATCTGCTTTGATAATAGAACCTGGAAACTTCAATTCACAGTAGGAGTAATATTAGCTCGTTAAAACATAACCATTAATTGTAACCAATAAATTGCCCTCAATTTTGATAACCACAACATTGAATAGTAAAGCAATCATCACGAATAAGGTGGGGACAGGAGGCTCACATATACCACCCCAGTGCTGAACCCTCACCTCCCCAAATGAAGATAATCAGACAAATGCTGGGTTCATCAGGGGAGTAATGGTAGGAAAAACAGCATAAAATATATGAACAATTAGCAATCGATATGGCTAACCAATAATATCTGCCAAAAGAAACAAAGGTACAAGGTCCAATAAGGACCACTCACTCAGACCCATTGATGTAATTGATCTAAAAGGGGGGCAGCAAGATGAGAGTTTCTCCCCTTCTGGAAACTTCAATTCATTCACATGTCCTTCATTGCTAACAGAGACTACTTTTGGGAGAAGCAACTTGGGGATCCCCTGAGAGAGAAATTTACTCACCCTTTCAGGGTAAAAAGCTCCAATTCCGTTAGACTTAAAGGGGTACTCTGGTGGGATACCATTTTTTTTTTATCAACTGGTGCCAAAAAGTTGTAGATTTGTAAATTACCTCTATTAACAAATCTTAACTTAGCAGTACTTATCAGCTGCTGTATGGAACTCCACAGGAAGTTGTGTAGTTCTTTCCAGTCTTACCACCGTGCTCTCTGCTGACACCTCTGTCCGTGTCAGGAACTGTCCAGTGCAAGTGAGGTTTGCTATGGGGATTTGCTCCTGCTCTGGACAGTTCCTGGTATGGACAGAGGTTTCAGCATAGAGCACTGTGGTCAGACAGAAAAGAACAACTCAACTTCCTCTGGAGCATACAGCAAAAATGTTTTCCACCGGAGTACACTTTCAATTCTCCTGTTAAGCTGAGTACTTTAGTGACCCAGTGGGTTTCTGTCCCTTGACCACCGTTACAGAAACTATAAAGGATTGGAAAAATAGGAGACAATGAAAGTGGAGTAGAAAGGCAAAAGAAGACAACAATGATTAGGAGAAGAGGACAAGAACGACGATAAAGCCACCTAAATTGTCCATATGAGTTATGATTTCTCATTTGTTATCACAGTGACACTTTTTGAGGCTAATTTTTGGGTCATTGGTACCAACCAGTACCTGTAAATGAATATCTCCAACATGGACTTGACAGAGAGAAGTTATTTTTACCTTAAGATAGGAGAACATTTTTCATCTTAAACTCAACCAATTCTATTAAGTGACCAATGACCATCATTAAAAAATAAATAAATACAATTGGTCATTTTTATTTTAATCATCTCTAGATTTTGTCTAGATTTCTCATGCTATCTATTGGTTATTGCGTACAATTCCTTTTTGACAACTATCAAGTACAACAATTACCAAGAGTAACATTAAATCATACCAGTCACCGGTATGTACCGGGAGGATCTTTTCACACACCAAGTACCCTGGAATACATCTTCTCATAGCCCATATATCCCAAATCCAGATCAAGTCTACTCTTTTAGTCAACTAGGAAATTTATATACTATATACTAACCCTCATTTAATATCCTCACTCTTTCCTCTGGGCATTTATTGCTGTTCTTTCTAGTTCAGTAACCAGTGAGCAGAAGGTTCATTAAAACTAATTGAATTGGAAAGTTGTCTGCCCAAGGAAGCATTAACTCTTTGCGGCTGCATGAAAGAAATTCTTTTTATTGTGTGTTTTTTGTCTGACAGCGATGATCTGACTTTTGTTCCACTTACAACAGTCGGTAGAAGCTTCAGTCAACGAAATCCTCAGGACTGTCATAATATCAATACAAAAAAACATTATTTGGAGGGTAAACAATTCTAGGAAAGGATCTATGCATACATATATTTAACTATAACAACTGCCTGTAACACTTGGTTACACTAGAATTTCCACATTTCTTTTCAAATCGCAACCTGTGAGTCATTGGTAATTATATACTTAATCTCTAATCACATGACAATATAAGGTTAGGTTCATACTTTGTTTTCCTTTTTTTACACCATTTTACATTTTTGTGGTTTTTTTATTTTTTATTTTACAATTCATCCAAATTAACGTTAACGTAATTGTAACAATTGATGTTGATGCTATATCTGTGTTGTAATCCCCGCAGGGCTCACCCCAAACTAAAGACCCCCCTAAAATATGAAAACTCAGCTTTTATTGTGCTCAGTAAAAAGTGATATACATTTAATAGCAACAAAAAGGGTGAAAATCCAGCTCCCAGAAAAAAGAATAACATTTTCAAACTTTAATAATCCATTAAGGGCTACTTTTGAGCCCCGCAACGCGTCCGGTGATCGTGACGCGGGAATGGGTGTCTATCAGGTGATGTGCTTGGAGACCACATGACAAGTGAAGCGTAACATAAATGCTATGTTACAGCTAGTGGTTGGATGTTTGAATATCATGGATGTTCCACAGTGACGGAACTGGATAGGGGATAACTTGTCTTATCAAAGGGGTCTCCACTGTGGCACCCCAGTCATCAGGTGCACGGAGCGAACTCTGCTCCATGCCGAAGACTGGCAATCACTGGCCGGCACTCCCCCCTCCATTCATGTCTATGAGAAAGGTGTGACAGCTGTGTACTAACCGTCACGCCTCCTCCAACAGATATGGGCCAAGGCTTCCATGGGCATAATGCTGCAGTGCCGGCCCGGAGATCTTTTAAAGACTAAGGGACGGGTTTATTAAGACTGGAATTTCACATCAGCTGGCTTAAATTTGAGCCCAAATTTACACCAGTTAGCATTAATTATAGTAAATCTGACCGGCCACTGGAGGCCCCGCCTCTCCTGCCCACTTAGACATGCTCCAATTTGTGTGAGAACTGGCCCAGAACACCATTCCCCCCATAAATACTTGGCTTACTCTTGATTTTTTGGGTGACGTTTTCTGGCGCACATTTTAGATCCGCTAAAGCATATCAAGGATTTTCTAAAACACATGAAAATATGATAATTTTTAAAAGCTAACAGGGGTCTGGCGGCCAATTTGCCACATAATGAAATGGCCATACATAATATCTCTGTAGTCTTGACTTTAAAATGTGTATATTGTGCATATATTTAAAATTTAGTATTATGCTTATATTTAATTGTGTCATTACAATGTTCCTTAAGGACTATATGTGACATGACTGTTTATTACCCCTGCCCTATGACATCACTGTGTTCATTTTTAAATGACTTCATAGTATTTACTATTGTGACCCATGTACTTTTACATAATTGTGTGTTATTACTCTTTTGTGACATCACTCTTCATTCCCACAAATACTATACTGCGACTACCACTGTGTGATACCACTGTGACTCTACTTGTGTACTCTAAGGCTCTGTTCACATTTGCATTATGAATTTATAATACAAACCACAGCACAATGCGGAATCTAACGTCCACCATCATTGGACAAAATTTACTGTAGTAAGCAGTGATGCATGCAGTACTGTGTGCATCGCTGCTCAATGTACATTCACTGGGCCACATGGAAGAACACCCAGCCTGGCAAATGTAATGAGCATCAATACACATAGTACTGTGTGCATCACTGCTTATTACAGTACAGTATAATACCTACAGGAGCAGGGAGCTAGACAACAGACAGGAATCTTTACTGTATGTCTTTTTATTCACTGTACAATCGCCAGGCTATATGGGAGAGCACCCGGCCTAACAAATGTAGTGCGAGGTGATGCGCATAGTTTTGTGTCTATAGCACTGTTTCCCAACCAGAGTGCCTCCAGCTGTTTCAAAACTACAACTCCCAGCATGCACGGACAACCTTTGGCTGTCCGGGCATGCTGGGAGTTGTAGTTTTGCAACAGCTGGAGGCACCCTGGTTTAGAAACACTGGTCTTTAGAAACAGGGAGTCTGGGAATAGACATTTGATTTTGTTCTGTATTATGTGCAAGCAGAGAGATGTGCACAGACATTTTGGGGGGCTGAGGCTGAAGTAGAAAAAACGGGCACTTCTCATTATAAAAAAAAAAAGTTTGCAAAAACCTTACATATACCTTATTTTTCATTATATAAGACGCTCCGGCATATAAGACGCACCTAATTTAGAAAATAATCTAGTAAATAAAGATTCTGAACCAAATTCTATGTAAAGTATAGGACAGTGATCTTCAACCTGCAGACCTTCAGATGTTGCAAAACTACAACTCCCAGCATGCCCGGACAGCCAACGCTGGGAGTTGTAGTTTTGCAACATCTGGAGGTCCGCAGGTTGAAGATCACTGGTATAGGAGGTAGTACTCACGTGTCCCCGCTGCTCTGGACCCGTCACCGCTCATCACCGCTGCCCTGGATGTCGCCCTCCATCCATGTCGCCGCGTCCCCTGGGTGTCCCTGTCGCTCCGGAACGTCTCTGCTGCAGGGAATCCTCACTCTCCGTCACTGCCATGACGTCGCTACGCACGACGTGATGACGACGAAGGAGAGCGCCGGCCATGCAGGGGATCCCGGCATGGAGCAGACACCGAGGAGGCAGGTAAGGTCCCTTCCGGTGTCCTGTAAGCTGTTCGGGAAACCGCGATTTCACCGCAGCGGTCCCGAACAGCCCAACAGAACAGCCGGGTTAGTGTTATTTTCACTTCAGATGCGGCGGTCAGCTTTGATCGCCGCATCTGAAGGGTTAATACAGGGCATCACCGCGATTGGTGATGTCCTGTATTAGCCGCGGGTCCCGGCCGTTGATGGCCGCAGGGACCACCGCGATAGGTGTGTATTCGCCTTATAAGACGCACCAACTTCCCCCCCCCCCAGTTTTGGGGAAGAAAAAGTGCGTCTTATACGGCGAAAAATGCGGTATTAACACAACACAATTCCTGAGCATCATAGGGCTGGTGATTTTAAAGGGCAGGGGCTCAAGCTCCCTTTTGAGTCTATGTGTGCACATCCCTGTGTGCAAGAGCGACTGTCCAGAATAACAATCTGTACAGTGAATAGGAACACACGCAGCACACTGTATGCATCGCTGCTCATGGACACTTGTCAGCATTGCCTCTTGGTGCCAAGATGGTGGCATGCTGCGTTATCATGGTATCACGCCGCCACAATGTAATACCCATTTACCAGCAGGAAAGAAGGAGGCATCAGAATATACAGTAGGATAAAATCTGAGAAAGAACATTAGTTTTTAGAGAAGACTGTTAGGATTAGGCTTATAGAAACAAATTGTATAATTCATTGAATTTGATTTTTAAGCAAAAAAAAAAAGCATCAAAAACATAAAACATTGACTTTCAAAAAACACCTACATGGACAGAGCTCCCCTTAAAAGTGGTGTGAAATGGCTTAAAATAATCAATTTGCAGGAGAGCTTTCATGTACTTAAAGCTGCCATGAACGGGTCCAAGCCGCCTTCTAATCTAAACTCAATCCCAACGAAATGTCAAACAGAAAATACTAAAATAATTAGATGTTTTTAAAAGCGCAGATTCTGGGTAATTTTCGCCTTTCAGGGGGTTTTGTAAATAAACGCGGTTTAATAAGTTCCATAATTTTCTACGTTAATCTCGAAGATATTGACAAAATAAACCACTTGGTAATGGTCACAGTGGTAGCTCTGTGTGGGGGAGGAAATCAATCTGAAATAACAAGCGACCCACTGTTGCTAATAAAAGTAAATATTTATGAATTATTTGAGTGGGCTCCAATACGAGTCAATCACTTTCTAAAGGATCTTTGCAATTCATTAACCTCCTCTTGCCGGTCTTGTCCCTGACAGTATTAGAGCCATTAAAAAGGGAAAATGGGAGGAGGCCGATTTCTTTCCCTTCTCATCATTCATAGCTTATTTGTTCATTCTAGTACATTGCGGCTGAATTGATTGTCTGTTTAGTCATATGAATGATAAAGCAGCCGTGCCATGATAGTTGAAAGCATCCATTCGTTTGGAGGGAGGCGGAATTCTTTAATGCAGACGCATGGCTCTGCCCGGGCTACTTTGTAACTATTTACTGATATTGTCGCTGGAGGAGCCTGACATTCACATTATGTCTGTTTATTTTATTTCAGCCTAAGAAAGTTTGTCAGCGTGGCTCTGCTGAATGGTCAGCGGCATTAACCTCTTGTATGACTCCGAAGAGACGTGGCTACATAACAATGGAGCCTGGAGCCTCCATAGCCTCCCCTTCTGGTGCCATTTTTTGGGCGTAGTTTCCGTTACATCCTGTGTTAACCCCAAATAGTAATATGCCCTGAGGGTCTTTGATGGTCCCCGAAATATCCACATCAATTTCTTACATATTGATAATTATATCCTCAAAATGAAAGAAGGGATGATCCAGGGCTCTTATGAACAACACAATGCATAACAATTCATCAAAGCCCAAGGTAGGGCTATAGGGGTCTCAGTAGTCCTGGTTGAGACTGGGACCATAAGCCAGGAGGCCTGCAGAACTGTGATGTATAGCCACCCCCACATACACACATTATCAAGGAGCCTCTGTCCACCGTCTGCTTCTCACTGTGTCTGGTGGACCTTTGGAGAGCAAGACATGAATACGTTACATGATCCAAAGGTCCTTTAAGGGTTTTTTTTTCTGAATGCTGGGTGTGGGTGACGGGGGTTGTCACAGCCACACCCCCTCAATGAAAGTCTATGGGAGTGGGCGTGGCAGTTGCTATGCCCCCTCCCATGGACTTGCATTCAGGGGGCATGGCCGTGACATTGCGACCCCTGCCTCCCGCACCCAGCGTTCAAAACAAATGTCGGGTGCTACACACAATTCTCATCATCGTCCCTTGTTCTGTAAATAACTTCTATCTACCAATATAGACACTGCACAGTACCACTTCCATCTGCCTTTATAGACACTGCACAATACTATACTGCACAGTATTGTTTCTATCTGCCTTTATAGACACTGCACAGTACCACTTCCATTTGTCTGTATAGACATTCGATAGTACCATTTATATATGTCTATATAGACACTGCACAGTACCACTTCCATTTGCCTGCATAGACATTGGAAAGTACCAATTTGATATGTCTATATTGACACTGCACACAGTACCACTTCCCTTTTCCTGTGTAGACACTGCACAGTACTACTTCCATCTGCCTTTATAGGCACAGCACATGACTATCCTGCACAGTACTGTTTCTATCTGCCTGTATAGACACTGCACAGTACCACTTCCATTTGTCTGTATAGATATTCGATAGTACCATTTATATATGTCTATATATAGCCACTGCACAGTACCACTTCCATTTACCTGCATAGACATAGGAAATTACCAATTTCATATGTCTATATTGACACTGTACACAGTACCACTTCTCTTTTCCTGTGTAGACACTGCACAGTACTACTTCCCCTGCCATATATATACAGATACTGCTCACTTTCACTTCTCTTGCCTTGTATATAGACCCTGCACAGAACCACTTCCATTTTCCTTTAGCCAAACATTACACCTTACCACTTTCTCTATGTGATGTTTGCAATCTTAGTTTTTCCTCTTATTCTGTATATATGGACACTACACAGTACCACTTCTCTTGTCCAGCATGCTGGTTGTCATACTCAGTGTCCACAGTTATTCTGTATACATGGAGGATGCACAGTACCACTTCTTTGACTCTATATACTGGTTACAGTCCTCAATATCTGCTCTTATTCTGTATATATGGACAATGCACAGTACAATTTCTCTTTGTTCGTCTGTACTCATAATTGATATGGGCTTTTTAGTTATTTTGGGGTCCTAATATTTTTTGAGATTTGGGTTCTATACCTTGCTTTGGGGTCCATGGTTTGTATTTTTATCTTTTTTGGGATCTGGTCTAAGACTGTGTTCACATGATAGATAGCTGCACAGATTCCCTACTGGTGAAGATAACTGGCTAATTAAGGGGATAGCCTGTATACTGATGGGGCTTACTTGCCTATGGGGGGGACTAACTATTTGCTGTGGGAGACAAATGTAATGGGGGACCCACTTACATTCCCACTTTTACTGTTTCTGTATAAAGGAAAAAGAAAAGAAAGGTGCGCTCCTTGTGCAGAGGATTAAAAACTATGGGCCCTTTGCGGTAATAGTTCAGCTTACCAGAGCCTGTTGTGCTGCGGGCACACCACTGTAGTAGGCGTGTAGAATCGCAAGTGTGGTGGAGCTCAGCTGGCCGTGGCATCCTTCTCGGGTAACGCAAGGTCAAAGTGGAAATTGACTCCATTACCTGAGAGGGGAAGCGCCATCGGCATAGTCCTGTTCATGTGTGGTTTTATTCCGCCTGCCATTTGCACTTTTACTGTTTGGGGGACAATAGATGAGGAAATTGTGTAGAGGGGAAATGCGTGTTGGAAAAGAAAGGAGCCTAAGATGGTTTTTGGGCACTTTCTGTAGAAAAGATTCACGGCTGGAAGAGGTCATAATGGCGGTTTAGAAAAAGACTCAAAGAAGACGTCACCTGTGAGTCACTGCTGGAAACTACTGCTATATGGTCACTAAATGTTGAATTATTTGTCTACATATACCTTTTTTATGTGGTTACAGTTTGGCTCTGGGGAGTGGGTGGGTGTCTTGAGCAAATATTGAATCTGACCTGGGTGCCAAATACTCAAGGTATGCCCCTGGCCAAAGCCTGGCAAATATGGGCAACTAAGAGAAGCAGCAGGATTTTTCTATGAAATCCTCTCTCTAAAATCCTCAAAAAAACATATTAAAAATTAACTAAAACTCATTCTAAAGAATAAAGTTCATTGATGTTGTAACAAGTCGATACAACCAGCAGCTCAGAGGAAAAAGAGAAGTTGTAGCAGTCTTTTAGGAGCATGCGTGTGTTTGTTCAGCCATTCTTCGTCCTTATAGGATTTCCATAACGTAAAATGACGTAACAAGGTCATGCCTCTGTTCAATAGTGTAAAGAAAAAAAAGATTTCACCGCAAACACATTCTGACACATTGTAAGATGACAAGTTTACGGTGCTGCCGGAACCACAAGGAAAAGTCGCCCATCCTGTTTTTCCTGCCGTAGGGTGAATAGAGTACACCTCGCTCTCACCTGCCAACCTCACCCCATTCAATGACATCCAGCTTATGACATCAGCTACAATCTCAAGAGAAGGCGTGTATCCCCTGAATGACAATTTTTAGGGCCTTGTTTGCAAAAAAATATATATAGGAATGTTTTAAAATTAGAATGTTTTTCAGAAAATGTAAAGATAGTCTCTTCTCGTCATTGTTTGCTCACATAATACATATACAGTTTGCAGACAGCTAAGCATTCTTTTCATTCAGGGCAAGGCGGGCCAAATTCTATTTCACACCTTATAATCTGTACGTCAGATAGTCTTACCTGCCTTCCACAGTGCATGCCACAGAACAATACATCCTAACAGTGGGTAATGATGGACATCGAACCCACATTGTACCAACTACTATATAGTAATCATACACTTGATTTGCGTTAACACAATTGGGGGGGGGGGGGTAGATTTATCAAACTAATTGCACCATTTTTGTAAAAACCAAAGGCGCCAACAAGAAAAATACAAATATATTAAGCTTTATCGGGTAACAAACAATTGATAACAGAACAATGTACTAAAAGCATAAGTGTTACGCCTAGCGCTCCGGGTCCCCGCTCCTCCCCGGAGCGCTCACGGCGTCTCTCTCCCTGCAGCGCCCCGGTCAGTCCCGCTGACCGGGAGCTCTGCACTGACATGGCCGTCGGGGATGCGATTCGCACAGCGGGACGCGCCCGCTCGCGAATTGCGTCCCAGGTCACTTACCCGTCCCGGGCCCCTCCTGTCATGTGCTGGCGCGCGCGGCTCCGCTCTCTAGGGCGCGCGCGCGCCAGCTCTCTGAGACTTAAAGGGCCAGTGCACCAATGATTGGTGCCTGGCCCAATTAGCTTAATTGGCTTCCACCTGCTCCCTGGCTATATCTGATCACCTCCCCTGCACTCCCTTGCCGGATCATGTTGCCTTGTGCCAGTGAAAGCGTTTAGTGTTGTCCAAGCCTGTGTTACCTGAACCCTTGCTATCCATCTTGACTACGAACCTTGCCGCCTGCCCCCGACCTTCTGCTACGTCTGACCTTGCCTCTGCCTAGTCCTTCTGTCCCACGCCTTCTCAGCAGTCAGCGAGGTTGAGCCGTTGCTAGTGGATACGACCTGGTTGCTACTGCCGCAGCAAGACCATCCCGCTTTGCGGCGGGCTCTGGTGAACACCAGTAGCCTCTTAGAACCGGTCCACCAGCACGGTCCACGCCAATCCCTCGCTGACACAGAGGATCCACTACCTGTAAGCCGAATCGTGACAATAAGAAGACACGCAGGCACCATATACACTCAAAGAGGAGAATACAATAGGTGTGGCAAATAAACCAAGGTTAGCAAGGACATAAACATGAAAAATGTGCAATATAATGTGTCTTATATGAATCCGCAGAAAAGCAGGCAAAGAAAAAGAACTGCAAAAAAGTAATGAGACTACATACAGCATAAAGAATAGTAAGAAGGAAATGACAATTCCCCAGCCACAAAAATCACCTGGAGGAGGATACCTGCCATGTACAATGTGTGAGACCCACTGTATACCTACCCCAACGTACGTTTCATTCATCGTTGCTTCGTCAGGGAGCACTTATGATGGAGCAGTGACAGAGACAAGAAATATTTTTATGGCTGCCTATACCCATTACTAGAGGAATTATGGGTACTAATTGCATACTGTGCTTTTATAGAGTTTAATGTATAGCTACCATATATTTGGACTATAAGAAACACTGTTTACCATTAAGAAAACTAAGTACACACCATTACTGAGTAGGTGCACTAAGGAGTGCCATTACTGAGTGGGGACATTAGTACTGAGTAAGGGGCATAATTACTAAGTGGGGGCAGAAGAAGTATTGTACTATGCTGGAGTAAAGTGGAGTGCCCATAAACCCTCAAGTGAGGTAAAATATACCAATAACTATAACCCCAATACCCCTGATGAAGCTTATGCAGGAAAGCATGTCGGGGAGGTAACTGGTGTTTTGTTTTTAATAGCTTCTCCTAACTATGTGAAATTGAAAAACAATTAGTGAAAAATGTTAGTCCAGCCAAAGCTACACCCTTGTTTCTATAGCCTTTTACAGTTTTAAGCTGAGAGCATTGTCCAGCTCTCATAAGTGTAAACTGTAGGTACACCTACATGATATCCTTTATATATTTTCCTGTTCAACTAATTTGGGCCTAGTTACTGTGAAAGGCCAGCCAAAGCTACACACTTGTTTCTGTAGTCTAATACAGTGTTAAGGGTAGTGGAGCCTATTGTCCTCCTCTTATAAGTGTAACATATACACTCAGCTGGTGTATAAGTATGTCAGGCAGAGAAGTGCCAGGACGTGCACAGAGGAATGGCAGAGGCCTAAATTCATCGGGCAGAGGTCGCAGCAGACTAGGGGCGAGTGGCAGCAGACTAGGGGCGAGGGGCAGGAGGAGTTGCAGCAAGTGGCCTGAGCTCCAGGTATCAGCTAGCGGTCGTGTCTCGACCAGCAACCCATGTGCCATCATCGATTAGTTAACTCAGTCATCCACTTCATCACAAGTGACATCTGACACTCCCAGTCAACAGTCGGTGGGTTCCTCAGACACAACCTTCAGTTGGCATGGCTCGGAAGCAGCCTCTGTCCTCCCATTGCCTCTGTCCTATGCTGTTCCCTCCCCCACAGAAGTATCGTATGCTGTGGGTTCAGCTCCACTATTTAGTGAGTACGATGTACTAGAGGACAGTCAGCAGCTACTGCCCAGCCAAGAAGTGGAGGAGACATCCATCCCTTCCTCCGCTAGGCGGGCAAGTAGTGATGAGGAGAGTGACGTGGGAGGCAGTGTTGAGAGCATTCAGGGTCCTGAAGCAGACACTGTTGAGGAACCTGAGAAGGACATCAGTGACGTGCAGACACAACTCGATGATGATGAAGTCGATCACACTTGGGAGCCGGGTGCAGAAGGGGCTTCATCATCATCAGGAGAAGAGGGTTGCAGGTTGCCCGTGAGGCAGCAGCTGAGCAAGCAAGGTGGTAACATGGTTGGCAGTCAGCATGGTGGCAGAAGTGGGAAGTATGGAGCCAAACGTGCCCACAGTAGACCACCTGCTTTGCAGCAGCCTACCGTCCTGGGAGGTAGTGAAACAGGGGTTGCTGGAGTCGGCGGCAGTAACAGTCAATCAGTGCGGACTGTTGGGGGGGAAATCAGCTACTCGGCGGTGTGGCAGTTTTTCATCAAGCATCCGGAGGATGATAACATGGCCACATGAAAGCTGTGTCGGCAGAAGGTGAAGCGTGGCCAGGGTCCCAATGTTAGCACCACGGCCCTGCGTCAACATATGCAGCATCACCATAAAGGGGCCTGGGAGAACCATGGCTCCGATGGGTCAAGCCTGCTGCATCACCCAGTGGCACACCACTTCCTGTTTCAGCCAGCCAAGGCTCCACCACCTCAGCCGAAGGGTGAAGCCATATCCAAGAGACAACAGTTTGCACCTTCTCATCCAAATGCACAGAAGCTGAATGTGCTCCTGTCCAAGTTGCTGGTGCGGCAGTCCCTCCCTTTTCAAGTGGTGGACTCTGCACCTTTCAGAGAATTCATGGCATGTACCGAGCTGAGGTGGAGAGTCCCAAGCCTTCATTTCTTTGCGAAAAAGACAGTACCAGCCCTGCACAATTTTGTGGAACAGAAGGTGGGCCAGTCCTTGAGCCTGTCGGTGTGTACCAAAGTGCACGGCAGCCCCGAAGTGTGGAGCTGTAACTGCGGTCAAGGACAATACATGTCCTTTACAACCCACTGGGTAAATGTGGTTCCTGCACAGCCACAACAGCAACTTGGTCAGGTCACACACCGCTTCTGCCTCCACATTCTCAGGCCATTGGTCCTGTGACAGCGTGCGTGCAACTCCCCCATTCATCCTCCACCGTGTTCTCAGCCTCCACTGCACAGACAAGTCTCAGTGCCCCTGCAGGGCACGGCGGTGTGATGCTGTTCTTCACATGGTTTGCCTTGGCGAACGGAGTCACACAGGGGAGCAACTGCTAAAAGTAATTCATCAAGAAATCGAATCATGGCTTACTCCACGAAAACTGGAAATGGGAACCATGGTGACCGACAAAGGTAAGAACATCTTGTCTGCGCTGCGACAAGGAACCCTGAGCCATGCGCCCTGCATGGCACATGTTCAATCTGGTTGTCAAGCAGTTCCTGAAGTATTCTACCCATCTGCAAGACATCCTAACTATGGGAAGGAAACTTTGCATGAACTTCAGCCACTTGTACACTGCAAAGCACACCCTCCTTTAGCTGCAGCATCAGAACGGCATCCCCCAACACAGTCTGATTTGCAATGTTCCCACACGTTGGAATTCCACTCTCCATATGTTGGAGAAAAGCCATCACCGATTTTTGATGATTCAAGCGGATAGGCGAACTCCCCTGTGTTACTTCAAAGTCAACCAGTGGCAGCTCATACATGACACCTGCCATTTGCTCAGGCCCTTTGAGGAAGCCACCTTATTAGTCAGTCGCCAGGATTACGGGATGAACAACGTTATTCCACTGCTTCATTTACTACAACATGTGTTGGAAACAACGGCTGCTCCATACACTGGAGACATGGTGCCTACCTCTCATGGCCACATGAGCTCTATGGGGGCTGAACTGGAAGAGGAGGAGGAGGGGGGACAGTGGAGCACAGTTTAGGTTTCACGAAATGGGTGGTTTCGTGGAGGATGAGGAGGAGCAGGAGCATCCAGAGGAGCTAGAGGGTGATGAGGAAGATGAGACAGAGGACCCAAACAGACTGTGACAGTATGCAGTGGAGATGCAGGCAGGGAGTCCCTCCGAGTCACTTGCACAAATGGCATGATGCATGCTCAGATGCTTGCGTAGTGGCCGCCGAATTGTCACCATTCGGCAGCGGGATGACTTCTGGCTCTCCACCTTAATGGACCCTCGCTACCGGCACAAAATGGGGGCCTTTTCTACACCCACTGAGAGGGAGGACAAACTGACCTACTACAGAGATGAAATAAATAGAAAGAAAAAAGACCGGGGAACGGCGCCTCGTGTATTACCCTTAAACACAAACAGCAAGTGTAAATGTGGGAGAAACCCACGGCACTTATAGGTGGCTGCTCACCAGATGTAAATAGAAGTAACGCATATCACCCCAAATAGGGGTACTCACTGATGTCCAAAGGAGGGCTGCAAGCCGGAGGTCACAGGCACATACGTCCTGACGTAGTCATCAAACGGAAAATGGAAAAGGACCTCATTCATCCAGGCGCTGCCGGTTAGGTCATCAGGTGCACAAAATGATGCAATGTATACCTTGGAATATTGTATACATGAAAGTTTATTAAAAAATAATAAACAACATACAGATTACGCGTTTCGAGGGTGACTCCCCTCTTCCTCAGATCAGGTGATCTGAGGAAGAGGGGAGTCACCCTCGAAACGCGTAATCTGTATGTTGTTTATTATTTTTTAATAAACTTTCATGTATACAATATTCCAAGGTATACATTGCATCATTTTGTGCACCTGATGACCTAACCGGCAGCGCCTGGATGAATGAGGTCCTTTTCCATTTTCCGTTTGACTACTACAGAGATATCCTACGTAGTCAGTTGGCTGATGCCTTTCTGCGCCATCGTTCATCCTCTCGCAGGTCTGACTCAGGAGGCCCTCTGTGCTCACCTTCCACTGCCATGGCTGCTGGGGAGGGGTGGGGTGGAAGGAGCAGTACCAGCTCCATCAGCAGCAGCCTAAGTCTACAGTTGCTGATGAGTAGCTTTCTTCACCCACATAGCAAAGCAACTCATCAGCAGCAGGTAGACCTGGAGTAGGACCTAAACCAGCAGGTGGTGGCATACCTTGACATGACCCTGCCAACACACTTTGAAGATCCGCTGGACTTCTGGGCAGCCAAACTTGATTTGTGGCCGCAACTAGCAGAGTTTGCCCTGGAAAAACTGCCCGTCAGTAGTGTGCCATTAGAGTTGGTGGTTAGTGCGGCGGGGCCATAGTAACCCCAAGGAGAACTCATCTGTCCACAAAAAATGTGGAGAGACTGACCTTTGTGAAGATGAATCAGGGATGGATCAGCCAGGATTTCCACTCACCAATTCCTGATGCATCAGAGTAGATTGACCATGCTGCTACACCAACAATTCACAAATATGGATAGTGCAAAACAGATTTAAGGTGCTGCTCCCCAGTTACAGAAATTCCTGCACATCAGACCACAAGTAAATATTGAGAATATGCATTAGCTAAAACTTAACTTTTCTTAGGATAAAATATATGTACCCCAATTTTTTTTTATATCTCAGAAAAGGAAAGATGTGCAAAAAACACCATGTGCCACATACACCACCAAGTATTGATGTAATGCAAAGACCTCTAAAAGGTGGAAGGTAACAACGTATGGTCCAATGTAACCCATGGGGGTAAAAACTTCCTTGCAAGGCCCTACTCTCGCACTATTAATTCCCTTCTTGGCAAGTGTTACTCGCCCTAAAAAGGGCGGCCCCACACAGCAATATGTCCCTATATCCATCTACAAACACTGCCATTTCCCAGAGTTTTTAGGTGCAAATAGAGAGAGTTTCCTGTGTGGGGCCACCCTTTTTAGGGTGAATAACACTTGCCAAGAAGGCAATTAATAGCTACAATGGAAAATAAGTTGTTCCTTTCCACCATTTCAAGGAAACTATTCTTAACCCCTTAAGGACCGGGGGTTTTCCGTTTTTGCATTTTCGTTTTTTTGCTCCTTGCCTTAAAAAAATCATAACTCTTTCAATTTTGCACCTAAAAATCCATATGATTGCTTATTTTTTGCGCCACCAATTCTACTTTGTAATGTGTCAGTCATTTTGCCCAAAAATCTACGGTGAAACGGAAAAAAATTATTGTGAAACAAAATTGAAAAAAAAACGCAGTTTTGTAACTTTTGGGGGCTTCCGTTTCTACGTAGTACATTTTTCGGCAGAAATGACACCATTTTATTCTGTAGGTTCATACGATTAAAATGATACCCTACTTATATAGGTTTGATTTTGTCGTACTTCTGGAAAAAATCAGAACTTCATGCAGGAAAATTAATACGTTTAAAATTGTCATCTTCTGACCCCTATAACTTTTTTATTTTTCCGCGTATGGGGCGGTATTAGGGCTAATTTTTTGCGCTGTGATCTGAAGTTTTTAACGATACCATTTTGCATTGATAGGACTTATTCATTTTTTCATGATGTAAAAAGTGACCAAAAATGCACTATTTTGAACTTTGGAATTTTTTTTGCGCGTACGCCATTGACCGTGCGGTTGAATTAATTAAATATTTTTATAATTCGGACATTTCCTCACGCGGCGTTACCATATATGTTTATTTTTATTTACACTGTGTTTTTTTTATGGGAAAAGGGGGGTGATTCAAACTTTTAATAGGGGAGGGGTTAAATGATCTTTATTAACTTTTTTTTTTCACTTTTTTTTTGCAGTGTTATAGCTCCCATAGGGACCTATAACACTGCACACACTGATCTTTTACATTGATCACTGGTTTCTCATAGGAAACCAGTGATCAATGATTCTGCTGCTTGACTGCTCATGCCTGGATCTCAGGCACTGAGCAGTCATTCAGCGATCAGACAGCGAGGAGGCAGGTAGGGACCCTCCTGCTGTCCTGTAAGCTGTTCGGGATGCCGTGATTTCGCCGCGGCTAGCCCGAACAGCCCACTGAGCTAACCGGCATGGTTTCACTTTCACTTTAGGTGCGGCGTTCAACTTTGAACGCCGCGTCTAAAGGGTTAATGGCACCGCGATCAATGCCGCGCGCTATTAGCCATGGGTCCCGGCCGTTGTTAGAGGCCGGGCCCGACCCGCCGTGGCCCCACGTTATAGATCGGGAGCGGACACATGACGTTCCAGTACGTCATGTGTCCTTAAGGGGTTAAAAAGGGCGTCCCCACACGGGAACCAATCCCTATTTTTACCTAAAAACCCTGGGAAATGGCAGTGTTTGTAGGTGGAAATAGGGAGAGGTTCCTGTGTGGGGCCGCCCTTTTTAGGGCAAGTCACACTTGCCAAGAAAGGAATTAATAGTGCGAGAGTAGGGCCTTACAGGGGAAGTTTTTACCCCCACCGGTTACAATGGACCATACATTGTTCCCTTCCACCTTTTAGAGGTCTTTGCATCACATTAATACTTGGTGGTGTAGGTGGCATATGGTGTTTTTTGCACACCTTTCCTTTTGTTTGATTAAAAAAAAAGAAATTGGGTACATATAATTTATCCTAAGAATATTATTAAAAGTTAAGTTTTATGTAATGCATATCCTCAATACTTACTTGTGCTGTGCATACTAAGACTTTTACAAAAGAGACTGTTTTTTTCTGCCTACCCGCCTCAGCTACTATTCTGATCCTGCCACCCACCTGATGCCACACATCTGATACCAAGTTCTCCATTTTTCTCCCACCTTTGTCACTGGGTACTGGTATTGCCACCCACTGCCCCACTCTGTCACCGGGTCACTTTCAGGACTCCTGATGCTGCTGATGCTACCTCCAGGCTGTCTCATTCTGCCACCATATGTTCTCCTCATGCAGTAGATATAGGTCATCATGGTGTGCAGATATTGTTTGGTCCTGGTCCAGAATTAGTGACATCAACCATTTCACTTCCTTAGACCCCCAAGGGGAGATTTAGTTAGTGTAAAATACATTTTTTTCCCTTTTTTATGTTGTCTAAAGCAGGGGAGCATCCTATTGTCTGTTGTGTCCTATAGTCCATAAATATGGTATACAGGAACTAAGAAAAGTCAGGGATATTCTATATGTTATGACACTAAACAAAAGAAGAGACAGTTTTCTCAGCTCTTCGGGAGCTGCACACTCCGCTCTCGGACGGTGCAGGACAGCACTATACTATAAATATATATATTCCAAGTAGAGGTATAGAATACAACAGAAAGTAGACAAGTAATGCATTTCAAGAGTTCATGGCACCCTTAGGCTAGGTTCACACTACGAAATTTCCGCCTGCAATTCCTCTTTGAAATTGCAGGCAGAAATTCGACTTACTAAAATGTACTGTATAGTGATTGGGTTTCTGTTCACAAATTCACACTTCGGAATTTGTGAAGCGGAATTTGTGAACGGAAAATCCGCTTGAAAATTTCTGCCTGAAGAATGGCGTTGCTAATTCTTCAGGTGGAAATATTCGCGGAACACATTGCAGTCTATTGGAGACTGCAGTGTTCGCGCGGTCCGGAAATTTTCTGCCCGGAGATTCCACAGTGAGAACCTAGTCTTAGTCAAACTCAAAACACATGAAACCAAATGCACGTAAATAGGGGTCATGTTATTGGGTAACGAAGGAGCATACCAGACACATTAACTCTTAATGTATTTAAAGTCAACTTTTGATCAGTCAGGATTGGAGTGTTCGGACCCTAACCGATCACTAGAATGGGCCTGGAGAGAAGCATGACATGACTGAGACATTCCCATAGACTTACATTGTAAGTTTGTCTCATTAGTGCGATCTTCTCCCAGGTCATTCTAGCAATTGGTTGGGATCTGAAAACTCAGACCCCAACCGATCAAAACTTGTTATGTCTCTACAACCTCACATTCTGGCCTCATATCTTACCCTTATATCCCGACCTTCTATTCTGTCTTCATATCTAATCCTCAGGTGGGGCTGAGCTGTGATAAAGAGATTGTAGGTTGAAAATACAAGGGAATGTGGCTTTGCGGGGGGAGGGGCTTTTAGAAGGGGGCGTGGATTGCAAGCCAGACCTACATATTCACCCAAAGACGTGGGGGGAGATTTATCATTGCTTTTAGAGCATTTTTTTGTCTATGTTTTGTTGCAGTTCAGGCGCAAGCAGCATATTTAGCGACTTTTATGTGTCTTTTGATATAGACAGTTTCACTCTTTTTGCCTACCCATAGAACCTTTTCTTTTTGACCGTGCAGTGGTCACGTATTTTATCATTATCACTTTTTTAGGCACAAAGCAACACCACTTACCAGTAGGCATAAGAATCACTTCTACCTTCCGCAATTCAACCTTTAACCCCTTGTGGACGACAGCGTCCCACTCCCCTTCAATGACACGTGCTCAGGAACTGAGTGCGGGTCATAGCTGGGTGGTCCTGGCTGCTATCTGCCACCAGGACCCATCTCTAATGCCAGACATCACCGATCACGGTGATGACCGGCTTTAACCCCTTAGACACCGCAATCAAATTTGATTATAGCGTCTAAAATGCAAGTAAAAATGTCCCGGCAGCTCTGTGAAAGTAAAAACACCTAACCTGCCGAATTCAGGACCCGGGAAAGTGTCTACTTCCCTCCCTCACAAGTGTCTAGAAAAAGTGTATGTGGTAGAGCTTTTCCACCACAGCAGAGCTGCGCAAATTCATCATCCTGCTGCACCTTCTTGATAAATAAGACACACGCTAGTCAAACCCACCACTCAAATAAACGTGGGAAAATAGCTCTACTGTAGACATTCTTTCATAAATATGGGCCATGGAGTTTGTGAAGTATGGTGTGGCTATGCTGTGATAAAGATATTGGCCCTGATTTACTAAGAGTGGAGTATAGTTTCCTTTGTGGGAGGGGGTGGGGGGTTCCCAACAGATATTTTTCAACATTATTTCCAAAGGTTTCCTTACATTTTGCTTTTTTCCCCACGTTTTTCTTTTTTTACACATGCTCTGATCTGTAGGGTTTTTCTCAGCTTAAATCCACCACATTTTCTGTGGAAACCTTAGTAAATATGTTGGTATGTTTAAAAAATGGCAGGGGCATGCCGCCTTTTCTGCGCCCACACCCACTCCCCCATGGACACACCACTTTTTTAGGTTTTCTCAGTAAAATGGAGTGTTGGTTAGGTTTTTTCCAATTCTGGCGTAAATTCTGGCGCGGACAGAATTTCTTGTGCAATGCGCCAGAATCTGGCGCACAACCTGACCAAACAGGTTGGGTTTACAATAGTAAATCAGGGCCATTGTGGTTGTAGGAACTGTAATGGGGGTGTATCAGGTGAATATGGCTTGTGAGAGGGGTCTGGCTTGTGGGAGGGGTGTGGCTTGCAAGTTGGACCGACACACTCACCTGGAGATATTGGGCAGATTTAGCAAAACCTGTCCATAGGAAAAGTTGTTGAGTTCCCCATAGCAACCAATCAGATTGCTTCTTTTATTTTTAACGAGGCCTCTGCAAAATGAAAGAAGCGATCTGATTGGTTGCTATGGGCAACTCAGCAATATTTCCTCTGGACAGGTTTTGATAAATCTCCCCCATAGAGTGGAGTAAGGTACCGGAAATCCCATGGTCTTGCATTGGAATTTCGGCAAAAAGACCCAACCCTCGCTAATAGAGTTGGTGTTTGGGTTAACTTACCTATCCTATATTTTTAGTTCACGTAATTGTAACATTTGTTTCATCTAAATATCTTTAGCTGTTTAGAAGTGATGTTGGAACATACGTACATAAATGTTGAGTTTTATAGATAGATAGATAGATAGATAGATAGATAGATAGATATGAGATAGATAGATAGATAGATAGATAGATATGAGATAGATAGATAGATAGACAGATAGATATGAGATAGATAGATAGATAGATAGATAGGTAGATAGATAGATAGATATGAGATGATAGATAGATAGATTGATAGATGTGAGATAGATAGATATGAGATAGATATGAGATGAGATGATAGATAGATAGATATGAGATAGATAGATTTAGTTGGTGAGTTTGTTAGTTATATAGTATATACTGTATATCAATACTACTACAATACCGTCTTTTACTATATTGACAATACCCTGATGACACATTGGATAGTATACAGCAGTGGTCTCTACACTGTGGACCTCCAGATTTTGCAAAACCACAACCCCCAGAATGCCTGGACAACCAACGCTTTCGTAAAGGGGGCCATAGGGTATGAAAAGGATACGATCACACGGCGGAGTGCAAAATTTGTCAGGACTATTTCACATGGGCATTCCGCTGCAGCAGAGTCCCATTGAATTCAATGAAATTCTGCTGCACATGGTGGAATCACGATTCCGGCATCCGCAAAAAGAATAGACATGTCTATTCTTATTGCGGATTTCGCTGAGAAGTCCCCTGCAGCGCGCACACAGCGTTCGGAACTAAATGTTCCAAACGCTGGCAAGTGGAGTACCCCTTTAAGAATAAATAGTCGGGTTTTAACAAAGGAAAACGAGACTTGTGATAGCCAAACCCCGCTGATAATCCAATGTCTATACACCGGATATACTTAAACATGTTTTCATTGGATTCTATCCATTCGGGTTTAATAAGAAGCAGCTTAAGTAAATTTGGTTAATACTTAATAGATGCAAATTAAATAATGACAATCTACAAATCGGACGCATTGTTTTGCTGTAGATACTTGACCCAGTTAAAAACCAGTTTGCAATAATCTTTTTTTACTCCTTATACAACCTGCCCACGCTCACTAAGGTTTTTCATGGTATGCGTTCTGCAAATAATTAGTCATCAAGTGTGTGTTTTTTTTTTCTTTTTTGTTTCTTCATGTCTCTTTAAATGGGCTCTGTCAGAAACGAAAACTTTTTATATGTTGTACAACTTGGCAAAACATAAACCTTTCTAATATACTTCATAAGAATTTTTTTTTCCTTTTAATAGAACATTTTCATTTTAGGGTGCAATGTCCGTTTATCTATATTTTACATTTTGCTATTATGCAAATATTTATAATATAGTGCTATATATTCGTAATGACGAATGTTAATTTTTTTGTTCACATGAAAATTTTTTTATGCAAATTCTTTATGCAAATTTTCCATGCAAATTTTTGCATGGGAAAAAAATTAACGAACATAGCGAATATGCGAATTTCGCGAACATAGGACGAATAATGGTCAAAATATTAGCGAAATATTGCAAATTCGAATATGGCCCTTGCCGCTCATCACTACTGGTAAGTTCACCTGTTACTCTCATCATGTTTGTTTTATGCACCATAGTCTATGTGTCTGAACACATGTCCTGAGTTTTAACCATGGTTTACTGTCCCGTTTGACATATATAGATTTTAGCCTGCCTTACTTTTAGTATTCTTGTATTGTCCCTTTTGTATTTGCTTGGTGTTGCCTTAGTCCGTGTGCACACTGTGTCAGTCCTGTTTCGACCCTTGTTTGATCCTGGATCTACTAAAATAGAATCCCGTTCTGAGCCTTGTGCTAACCTGTCTATCTAGGAGTGAGTTAGTCTTGTGTCTGTATTGGTGTATCTTGGATTTTTGATTCATCCTAGGCTAGTGTCCTGTACACAGTTCGGAGTGTGCCCACTAGTGGCCTATTTGGCTTTAGTGTTGATGTCCCTCCATGATTGGAGTGGGGTGTCTAGTGTGTTCCTTGTTCAGAGTCCAGTGTGAACCGTGCACTTAATTTCCTGACTTGTTTAGTGTTCTGACATTCATTTAATCTGTTCATCCCCTGCATCTACTGGTTTTGGCTCCTGTATACTTATTCTCATATCTAGTCTTGTTCACATTTTCATATCTGCCACTAATCTTGATCCCGGTTTTTGAACTGTTTGTTAGGATTCTATATCCTGCCTGGTATATATGTTTGTAGCTTTACAGTATTCATGCTATGTTCCTGACTTGTTTCTTGACAGGTATAGTTGTTTTTTTTTACTGTTGCACTTTAGTGCATTATACGGTCTGTACTCGTGGTTGTCGATCCCTTGTTTAGGGCAGAGGAAAATAGGAAGGGACAGTGGTTGTAGGGGCAGTTAGGGTTCACTAACTCTCTGTTCTCTGCCCCCCTTTCCTGACAAATGGCTTATAAATAACACCACTAGGGGTCCCCATCCAGAACACAATCCTGTCTGGATACCATCCAGAACACAATCCTGTCTGTTTGGAGCATCATCTTTGTCCCAGCTGAAGCATGGGCAGGGAAAAAGTCAAGTAAGTGAGGGCGGGACTAGCTCTTCTCTGTGCTCACTTCTGTCCTATCAGACTGCAGCATGAAAACAGAGAGGAGAGGCTTACAGAGCAGCCTACAGTGATTGGATGAAGAGACCGAGCAGAGTGAGGGACACGCCCCTCCAAAGCACAGGATGACAAACCAAGTGAGCAACAGAAGGTATTTGTAAGAGAAATATAGGCTCTAGACACCTTAACAATTATATGTACATGATCAGGATTAGGTATTGAGGAAAAAATAGCTTTTTTGGTGGGATATGACAGGTTTTCTTTAAATAGTAAATTCTACTAGAGAGCAAAGTTTAGGAATTGTAACCTGTTTTCTACAATGGAGTCAGACCATGTGGCTGCTACAGGATCCTTGCATACAGGAAACACACCCCTGGTTGGTCTCATCTTACTTTTTTATTGGGTTGGTAAAGTCTATACAGGAGCTGCATGAAGGCAATAATTCTTTCCCTACCCTATTCCAAAAGAGGAGGAGACCCATAAAGCCGAGCATTCATTTGTTCAGAATAACGACAGGGGCATCAGCTTAAATCCAACAACTTATTTCACATACACCTTATACTTATACTAGTATAAGGCGAATTTGCCCCCTTTGGCCGATTGTCTAGAGTGTATGGCTTCCAACTTTCCACCAACAGATAATATCAGTGGAGAGAAGGGTAAGGTAGGTTGAATTTTTTTGGCCCTAGTGTTCTGAGAGGGAGAAGCCACCAGAGTTGTCTGGCTATGGTTTAACCCCCTTCACCCCTCTCCATTAATTACACATGAATGTTTGGTCATGTGCATGGGGTGGTCAAAAGAGATATCTGTTGGACAACAGTTATTGAATATATATGATCCCCATAAGAAAGAAAGACAGTAATTGAAATCCAACATGCCTGATCCTTCTTCCCCCCTGATATCTTCTGTCTATGGAGAATTGGGAGGCCCCACAGATTTTGTCACCATGGATGAAATAAGATCTTGGGAAGCACCCGAACCGAATGTGTCATATGGCAGCTAAGCAATTCACTGGCTGCAGCAATGTCGCACCTTGCCTAGTGATTCACTGAGTGGCAGCCGTTGGCTCACCGGGCATGCTGGGAGTCGTAGTTTTGCATCAGCTGGATGCACCCTGGTTGGGAAACACTGGTATAAGAATAAAGCAATGAAGACTCTCAAGCTTAAGAAATGAAACAGGATCCGCTTCAATCTCTCCTACTCCAGCATTGCCGCTGTATAAGTGGCTCATTACAGCAGTTAATTTGCCTATAATTATTACCAAGCCTTTCTGAAATCATTTCCCACCATCAGCCTTACTACTTCTAATTATTTTCTGACATTAAGCCAATGGTTCTCGCTGGCAAAGTCGTCATATGCTGGAAAATAGTTAAAGTCCCTTCTTTCATCTTCAGGGAGAAGGATATTACCTTGTACAGTTGATCGCTGCTATATGGAAGGAAAAGTGTGACTTGTTTACAGAGAGCTTTGGATAAAACAATATAAGTATCCGACAGTTTCCTGTAGACTGACGAACATTGAAGAACCAAAGTGCCAGATAAGTGCAATTCCTATAAACAAGTGCTCTTATCAGGTTTCATTAAATGTGAAAGGTTCTCTAAGGTCACCCAATATTATTGATTTAAGTGCTCTGTACTTGTTGAGCCTCCATTTTTCCTTAATAACACTAAATTAAAAAAAGCCTACATTTGTGTTGCTGTTAAACCGCTTTAAATTACAGGGTCATGGCTTCCAATGGCCAAAAAGGACTGCTTGAAGTGGGATGGATGCGGAGATGTTCTCACACATACGTGCTACGGAGAGGCTCAAACACTAAACACAACCTATAGTCAACCACCAGCAAATCTACAATGGTGAATTTCCATCTTCTGACTCTGTGTAGCTTTACAGAGTAGACTAGGACAGAGTCAGCAGAATTGTTTCATTACTATTATAGGGCAGGGGGTTTAAGGACAGAGGTCAGCTCTGTTTTTCTGGTGCAATAACCACTATGAATATCCAGTAGAGATAAGAAACAGTGTGCACTCACCCAGTGTTGATATATACATATATATATGTATATATATATATATATATATATATATATATATATATACTTTTTTATTCCATAAGAATAGAATATGCACAAGCAGGAAGGTAGAAGACAGTGTAAGGGGTATGTTAAGAGCACTGAAGTGTTCTGTACTTGTCAAGCCTCCATTTTTTTACCTAATAACACTAAATAAAAATAGCTTACATTTTTGTTGATGTTAAACCACTTTAAATTACAGGGTCAGGGCATCTAGTTACCAAAAGGAACTGCTAAAAAGTGAGATAGATACGTCGATATTCTCACACATATGTGCTACAGAGGGGCTCAAAACCTAAACACAGCCCATAGTCAACCAACGGCAAAACAATGGGAAATTTCACATTTTTATACTCTGTAGCTTTGTAGTGTAGACTGGGACAGAGTCAGCATAATCATTTCATTATGATTATATGGAAGGGGGATTAATGACAGATGACAGCTCTATTATTCTGGTGGAGCAATTGAGCAAAGTAACAATATACATTATAGATATCCAGTAGAGATAAGAAACAGTGTGCAATGTTGATATAATTATGCTTTATTCCAAAAGAAGATATTATGCACAAGCAGGAAGGTAGAAAACTGTGTGAGGAGTGTGGTAAAGCAACAACTGGCCTTCACTGGCTCCACCAAAAGCATATAGTATATCATCAAGGAGAGACTTTGCAGCTTAGTTGTCATTTGCATAAAATGAGTTTGCTGGATGTGTATTTTTTGCCGATTTTACATTCTGTAGATCTCATAGAGGAAGCTGAGTGAGCTTCTTTGGGTGAAGATCTAGTAGACCTTGTTTGTTGAACTTCTCCAGGTCTTGAATTCCATTGTGTAGATGCTTGTTCACACAATCATTGATTTGTGACTCTCAGAGGATTACCGGTATCAGTTTTTGGTGAATTGCTTCTAAAGTAGATGTCTAGAGCAGTATGATGGTGTTTTTTTTTTCTTTTATTTCAGGTCCTGAAAGGAGCTTCTGTTTAGTCTCTAGGTGGGTGGTCCAAGGAGTGTTGTTAATGTGATTTTTATGCTCACTGGCAAATGATCAAATCATTTGCCGGTTTCAATGAATGCTTCTAAAAGTGCCAGGAATGTGTGAGTTAAAGGGAGTGTAAGGCTTTCCAAATTTTATTGAGGAGAGAAGGAGAAATTTTTCCCTGTAGAAAAGTCTACTGGTGAATCAAGGAAGTCACCACATAATGGTGGGTATAGAAGATACCTGGATGGGGGGGGGGGGGATTAAGAACAGTGGAGATTTGAGTGTTAAAAAGCAGTGAAAACAATTGTACAAACAATAACTCAATAAATCACATTAGTCATATTAAATGTGTAAAACTAGATGGCAAGGTATGTTGTGTATGTTCCCCAATGCCAGGAGTCTAGTAAGCAAAAGGGGGGAGCTTGAGGCCTGGATACTGGAGGAACACGTTGATATAATTGGGGTCACTGAGACATGGCAGAGTCGTCACATGATTGGGCTACCCCATCTGCAGGGGTTTACACTGTTTTGGAAGGATAGGGTGAACAGGAGGTGGAGTATGTTTGTATGTTAGAAGCGGTGTGAATGTCAATGTGAACGATGCCATAGCGTGTGATGATTGTGAGGATTGTGATGACAAGGAATCCTTGTGGGTATAATTACAAAAGGAGGGAAACACTAAAAAGATTATTTTTGGTGTAATCTATGGACCCCCCAACACCACTGGTCATCTGCATACAGAAATAGAGAGGGCTGCCCAGCCGGGTACAGTGGTAATGATGGGAGATTTTAACTATCGAGATATAGATTGGGGTCCGGGTTTGGCCAAAACTGCAAAGGGAAGACAATTCCTAAATTTATGGCAGGATAATTTTATGGCTCATTTTGTGGAGGACCCAACAAGAAGTGATGCTGTGTTGGATCTTGTCATTTCTAACAACGCAGTGCTGGTTGGGTATGTAACTATGTGTGGACACCTTGGTAATAGCGACCACAATATAGTCACTTTTGACTTACAGTCTAAAAAACAAAAACATGTTGAGAGGACAAGAACATGCATCAAAACAGGGTTATATACATTCCTAGAACAAAATAACATTAATGCATATGCGAAAATATAGAATCCCCTCCCCTTCACCTTATTAGTTGAACTTGATGGACATGTTTCTTTTTTCAACCGTACTATTTAACTATGTAACCACCTAAAATCAATTTCCGTTCCCGGAAGGTAAGTAGGTAAAATGTAAAGAGTCCATATGTTAGAGAAGAAAGTACAGGCAACTCACCACGTTGTTGTAACTTTGTGTTTATTGCTGGGACATGCAGGCAAAGCGGCTCCACGCCACACCGGGATGCCGAACACTAGTGCGTTAACCGATGACAGCTGTTTCTTTCCGTTCAGGAACTTCAACAGAACATCTCCATTCGGCTGTGCACGTGACTATATATCTCCTCCTTCATTTGTGACGTCGTGCCGAGGTGAGCAGAGTTTCAATCTTACAAATAGATTTACCAATATTAAATATATAGAAAAAATACATATTAAGGGTACATTCCCACACGGCGTATTTGCTGCGTATTTGCTGCTGCGTATTTTATTTTCTCTGTTGAAGTCAATGGGTAGGAAAATACGCAGCACCAAATACGCAGCAAATACGCAGCAAAATACGCCGTGTGGGAACGTACCCTAAACATTTCATTATTATCTATAAGTGAAAATAGCATATCTGCTGTGGTAAAAAACAGTTTAAAACAAGACTATTTAAAACAAAACTATTTGCAACTAACCCGATGTTTAGAGGAAGACTCCCATATCTATTCTGTCATTTAACCCCCTCATGTCTTGAGCTCCCGTTCTCAATATCCAACGGGCTTCTATTTCTCTTAATTTTTTCACATTGTCTTGATCTGGTTTTTCTTAGGCATAGAAAAAGTAAAAATAAAACCAGATCAAGACAATGTGAAAAAATTAAGAGAAATAGAAGTCCGTTGGATATTGAGAACGGGAGCTCAAGTTTACTGTCTGGGCATGCTGGGATTTATAGTTTTGCAACATATTGAGGGCAACAGTTTGGAGATCACTGTGCAGTGGTTTCTAAATCGTGGCCCTTCAAAATTTTGCTAAACTACAACTCCCAGCATGCACGAACAACAAACGGCTGTCTCGCAATGCTGGGAGTTGTAGTTGCGTACCTTCAGCTGTTGCATAATTACATCTCCCAGCATGCCCTTTGGCGATTAGTACATGCTGGGAGTTGTAGTTTTGCAACAGCTGGAGGCACACTGGTAGGAAAATACTGAGTTAGGTAACAGAACCTAACTAAAGGTTTTCCAACCAGTGTGCCTCCAGCTGTTGCAAAACTACAACTCCCAGCATGCACGGTCTGTAAGTGCATTCAGGGAGTTGTAGTTTTGCAACGGCTGGAGGTTTGCCCCCCCATGTGAATGTACAGGGTACAATCACATGGGCGAGTTTACAGTGAGTTTCCTGCTTCAAGTTTGAGCTGCGGCAAATTTTCCGCCGCAGCTCAAACTCCTAGAGGAAAACACACCGTAAACCCCCGTCACTGCAAATGTACCCTTAAAACACTAAACTACACATAATAAAGGGTAAAACACTACATATACACCCCCTTACACTGTCCCCCTCAATAAAAATGAAAAACGTATCGTACGGCAGTGTTTCCAGAACGGAGCCTCCAGCTGTTGCAAGACAATGACTCCCAGCATTTCCGGACAGCCATTGACTGTCCAGGCATGCTGGGAGTTTAGCAACAGCTGGAGGCACCCTGTTTGGGAATCACTGGCGTAGAATACCCCTATGTCCACCCCTATGCAATCCCTAATATAGTCCTCAAATGCGCATGGCGCTCTCTCACTTCGGAGCCCTGTCGTATATATCAAGGAAACTGTTTAGGGCAACATATGGGGTATTTCCATACTCAGGAGCAATTGTTTTACAAATTTTGGAGGTCTTTTTCTCCTTTTACCCCTTATGAAAATGAAAAGTTGGGGTCTACATCAGCCTGTTAGTGTAAAAAAATTAAAAATGTTACACTAACATGCTGGTGTTGCCCTATACTTTTTCATTTTCACTAGAGGTAAAAGGAAAAAAAAGACCCCAAAACTTTTAAAGCAATTTCTCCTGAGTACGGAAATACCCCATATTTTGGCGTAAAATGCTCTGTGGTCGAACAACAAGGCTCAGGAGTGAGAGTGCACTATGTATATTTTAGGCCTACATTGGTGATTTTCACAGGGGTAGCTGATTTTACAGCGGTTCTGACATAAACGCAAAAAAGTTAATACCCACATGTGACCCCATTTTGGAAACTACACCCACGGAACATAGCAAGCGGTATTGTGAGCATTTACACCCCACAGGTGTTTGATGAATTTTTGTTAAAGTTGGATGGGAAAATCAAAAATATAAATAGGAAAAAAAGCCCCCCAAAATTTGTAACGCCATTTCTTCTGAGTGAGAACATACCCCATATGTGGATGTAAAGTGCTCTGCGGGCGAACTACAATGCTCAGAAGAGAAGGAGCGCCATTGGGCTTTTGGAGAGAAATTTTGTCCGGAATTGAAGGCCATGTGTGTCTACAAAGCCCCCATAGTGCCAGAACAATGGACCCCCCACACACACACACACACACACACACTCACACACACTTGTGACCCCATTCTGGAAACTACACCCCTCACATAATGTAATAAGGGGTACAGTGAGCATTTACGCCCCACAGGTGTCTGACAAATTTTTGGAACAGTGGTCCATGAAAATGAAACATTTAATTTTTCACTTGCACAGCCCACTGTTCCAAAGATCTGTCAAACGCCAGTGGGGTATAAATGCTCACTGCACCCCTTATTACATTCTGTGAGGGGTGTAGTTTCCAAAATGGGGTCACATGTGGGGTTTCCACTGTTCTGGCACCATAGGGGTTTCCTAAATGCGACATGCCCCGCAAAAACCATTTCAGCTAAATTTTCTTCCCAAAAGCCAAATGTGACTCCTTCTCTTCTAAGCATTGTAGGGCACCATCAGAGCACTTGACATCCACACATGGGGTATTTCCATACTCAGAAGAAATGGGGTTACAAATTTTGAGGGGCATTTTCTCCTATTACCCCTGTGAAATTTGGGGGGTAAAACTGCATTTTAGTGGAAAAAAATAATTTTCATTTACACATCCGACTTTAACGAAAAGTCGTCAAACCCCTGTGGGGTGTCAAGGCTCACTGTACCCCTTTTTACGTTCCTTGAGGGGTTTAGTTTCCAAAATAGTATGCCATGTGGGTTGTTTTTTTTTTCTGTTCTGGCACCATAGGGGCTTCCTAAATGCGACATGCCCCCCAAAAACCATTTCAGCAAAATTCACTCTTCAAATTCCCATTGTCGCTCCTTCCCTTCTGAGCCCTCACCCACAGAGCACTTTACATCCACATATGAGATATCTCCTTACTCGAGAAAAATTGGGTTACAAATTTTGGGGGGATTTCTCACCTTTTAACCCTTGTAAAAAGTAAAAAAAAATGTCTCTGCTAGAATATGCGAGTGTAAATAATGAAGATTTTGAATTTTCTCCTCCAATTTGCTGCTATTTCTGTGAAACACCTAAAGGGTTAACAAACTTTCTGAATGTCATTCTGAATACTTTTATGGGTGCAGTTTTTATAATGGGGTAATTTATGAGGTATTTCTAACATGAAAGTCCCTAAAATCCATCTGAACTGGTCCCTGAAAAATTAAGATTTTGAAATTTTCAGGAAAAATTGGAAAATTGCTGCTGAACTTTGAAGCCCTCTGATATCTTCCAAAAGTAAAAACATGTCAACTTTATGATGCCAACATAAAGTAGACATATTGGTGTAAGTGAAGCATTTTTCTACACCTTTTTAGTGTGCTGGTGATGTGTAAGAGCACCACTTATTAAATGGTTACAGAGCATTTGATAAATTTTGTGCAGGTCACATTTTCTGAAATTTCTCTCTTCACATACACCAAAAAGCTAAGCTAAGTCTGGGCTGGTGTCGTTTTAGAGACTTTTCAGTGGCTTTGCCCCTTCTTTGCGCCTTTTCACAAAAAGGCGCAGTTGATAAAACCCTTTCATATCATTGCGCCTTTTTTGTGCCTTTTGTCGACACAAAAAACAGTCTAAAGACAATGATAAATGTCAGTCATTGTATAATGTGAATCAATATAACATTTATTTGGAATATCCATTTTCCTTACAAGCAGAGTTTCAAAGTTAGACAAATGCTAAATTGTTAAAATTTTCATGAAATTTGGGGATTTTTCACCAAGAAACGATGCAAGTACCAAAGAAAATGTATGTTAAAGTAGAATATGTCACGAAAAAACAGTCTCGGAAACAGAATAAATGGTAAAAGCATTCCAGAGTTATTAATAAGTGACAGTGGTCAGATGTGCAAAAAAGGGCTCAGTCCTTAAGGTGAAAAACAGCTCAAGGCTTAAGGGGTTAACCCCTTAACGACGCAGGACGTATATTTACGTCCTCGCCGGCTCCCGCGATATGAAGCGGGATCGCGCCGCGATCCTGCATCATATCGCGTTGGTGTCGGCGCTCATCAACGGCCGGGACCCGCGGCTAATACCACACATCGCCGATCGCGGCGATGTGCGGTATTAACCCTTTAGAAGCGGCGGTCAAAGCTGACCGCCGCTTCTAAAGTGAAAGTGAAAGTGACCCGGCTGCTCAGTCAAGCTGTTCGGGACCGCCGCGGTGAAATCGCGGCGTCCCGAACAGCTGACAGGACACCAGGAGGGCCCTTACCTGCCTCCTTGGTGTCCGATCGGCGAATGACTGCTCCGTGCCTGAGATCCAGGCGGGAGCAGTCAAGCGCCGATAACACTGATCACAGGCATGTTAATACACGCCTGTGATCAGGATGAGAGATCAGTGTGTGCAGTGTTATAGGTCCCTATGGGACCTATAACACTGCAAAAAAACTTTTTAAAAAAAGTGTTAATAAAGGTCATTTAATAAAAGTTTGAATCACCCCCCTTTTCCCATAAAAAAAAATAAAACAGTGTAAAAATATATAAAAATAAACATATGTGGTATTGCCGCGTGTGTAAATGTCCGAACTATAAAAATATATCATTAATTAAGCCGTACGGTCAATGGCGTACACGCAAAAAAATTCCTAAGTCCAAAAAAGCGTATTTTGGGCACTTTTTATACCATTAAAAAATGAATAAAAAGTGATCAAAAAGTCCGATCAAAACAAAAATCATACCGATAAAAACTTCAGATCACGGCGCAATAAATGAGTCCTGATACCGCCCTGTACGTGGAAAAATAAAAAAGTTATAGGGGTCAGAAGATGACATTTTTAAACGTATAAATTTTCCTGCATGTAGTTATGATTTTTTCCAGAAGTGCGACAAAATCAAACCTATATAAGTAGGGCATCATTTTAACCGTATGGACCTACAGAATAATGATAAGGTGTAATTTTTACCGAAATAAGCACTGCGTAGAAACGGAAGCCCCCAAAAGTTCCAAAATGGCGTTTTTTCTTCAATTTTGTCGCACAATGATTTTTTTTCCGTTTCGCCGTGCATTTTTGGGTAAAATGACTAATGTCACTGCAAAGTAGAATTGGCGACGCAATAAATAAGCCATAATATGGATTTTTAGGTGGAAAATTGAAAGGGTTATGATTTTTAAAAGGTAAGGAGGAAAAAACGAAAGTGCAAAAGCGGAAAAACCCTGAGTCCTTAAGGGGTTAAAATACATTACTAATAATAAAAAAAAATTATTATAAAAAAATATATTATTTTTACATTTAAATGGACCCTTTCTACATTTTCATTGCCTGGCCACATAAATTGATCCCTGTTTAAAAATTAACATTACCATTTTATATTTTAATTTTAATTTTTTGTCTTTCAATTTTCGGGAGCAGGCAGGGACCAGAAAACTCAACGTCCAATATTAAAAATGAATGAGGAGTGCATTTCATAATTTTTTTTCTAGTTTTTGTTCTAAATCATAATTTTCTTTATTTCACTTTACTTTTTTAGCCCCATTATGATCTGTCTATTAATGCAGGTACTACAGCTCCTAGCATAGAGCAGAGTGTGCTCCATGTTGGGAGCAGTAGTACCTGCAGTTGAGGACAGATCACAGCGGGTGTCACTCCTGACGCGATCTGTCTATTAGCACAGGTACTACTACTCCTATCATGGAACATGCTGGGAGTAGTAGTACTACCTAAAAAATGTTTTAAAAAATTGAGAAAAAAAGTGAAACACACACACTTTAATAAAAACATTATTAAAATACATTACTAATAAAACTTGACCGAGAATTTATTCGGATCGAAACAATTTTTGTTTATTCGGCGAATCGGCCAAATTGAATTTTTCAAAAATTCGCTCATCTCTATTTATAATACTCATATTTATCTAGTTTTTGTGTTATTTTTCTATTTAAAAAAACAAACACTTTTTTTTTCTTTTTTTTTTACATTTTTTATTACTTTTCGTGTTTCTTCTGACATACAGTATATTGTGCCAAAAAAATCTGCAATTCTGCACTTTTTTTAAGGGGGGGGTTGTTTTTTAATGCTCACGTTGTTCACCGCTGGGATCAATAATGTTATATTTTAATAGGTCAGACAAATCCACATGTGGTAATAAATATATATATATATATATATATATATATATATATATATATATATATATATATATATATATATATATTATTTTTTATTTTTTTTTATTTATTTCTTTATTTTTCTTCTTTTTTTTATATATTTTTTTTATATATATTTTTTTATTAGAAAAGAAGGTTGATTTGAATTTTTATAAAGCTTTTTTATACTTTTTAAGTCCCTCTGAGGGAACATTTGTAAGCAATATTTAGATTGCTTATATTGAGCAATGTTATGTTATTGCATAGGATAAATTGGTGAGTCATATCGGCACTCTTTGCCTAGCCACAGGAAACCACACCTTCTCATTGAGCCCCATCCACCCTTTAGAAAAATGGTGGGAACAGTGCATGAAGGAAAAGAAGTTAAAGGGGTATTCCAGGAATTTTTTATTTGACTATGCTACAGGGGCTGTAAAGTTACTTCATAATATAGTGTCTGTACCTGTGTGTGACGGTTTTCTCACAATTCTTCTGTGATTTTCACCCCAATATTTATTTTTAACAGCATACAAAATTACTGTTGTCTCAGATTTTTTCCAGGTTGCAATTAGTGTTGCTCGCGAATATTCGCAATGCGAATTTTATTCGCGAATATCGCATATTCGCGAATTCGCGAATATTCGCGAATATAGCACTATATATTTGCAATTACGAATATTTGCATTTTTTTTCACAGTACACATCACAGTGATCACCCCTCTCTGCTTCCAGCTTGTGTGGTGTAAAGAAGGCTCTAATACTACTGTGTGAGACTGGCGCGTGAATTTTTGCATATGGGAAAATTTGCATATGCGAATTTTCGCTTATGCAAATTTTTCGCATATGGTAATTTTAGCACATGCGAATTTTCGTTTATGCGAATTTTCGCATATGCGAAAATATAACGCGAATATTACGAATATGCGAATTTAGCGAATATATGACGAATATTCGTCCATATATACGCGAAATATCGCAAATTCGAATATGGCTTATGCTGCTCAACACTAGTCAACACGCGCTATCTGGCCAGCGAGCCAGGGCTCCGTACAGGAGATCCCGGGACCCCCCAGCGGTTGGACCCCCCGCAATCTGAAACTTATCCCCTATCCTTGGGATAGGGGATGTTTTTCAACACTGGACTACTCCTTTAATGGCCTCCAAAATGAAGTTCCTCTGATGTATGGGCCTCAAGGGATCTTCCACTAAAAAAGATCACACAGCTTCCACTCCTCTGTCATGTGGGATGTTACTATATAATGAAGCAACATCTAGTGTTGCCCACATATAGTCCTCTTCCTGTATGATATCTCTCAATAGGGTTAATAAATGCCCTTTTATTTCTGAGGTATGCTGGTAAAGACACCACACATTTCTGTAACTGATGGTCTATATATCCAGATAAACATCTGGCAACTATCGGACGATCAGGTGTTTTTTTTCCGGTTTTTATGTACCTTAGGTAGAAAATAAAAATAAGGTACATTTGGGTTGGGGTTAAATATATATCATGTTTTTCCCTCTTAAAGGGGTACTACACACCTAGACATCTTATCCCCTCTCCAAAGGACCCCCGTGATCTCGGTTGCGGCACCCTGCTGTCAGCAAACTTACTCTGTGCGTAATGACGGGTGATACAGGGGCCAGCACATCGGCATAGCCATTGACTGTCCTGGCATGCTGGGAGTTTTGCTACAGCTGGAGACACCCTATTTGGGAAGCACTGGTGTAGAATACCCCTATGTCCACCCCTATGTAATCCCTAATATAGTCCTCAAATGCGCATGGCGCTCTCTCACTTCGGAGCCCTGTCGTATATATCAAGGCAACAGTTTTGGGTTACAATTTTTTTTTCTCTTCTTTTACCCCTTAAGAAAAGGTAAATATGGAGTCTACACCAGCATGTTAGTGTAAACAGAGTGTACCATATACATTTGAGGCCTAAATTGGTGATTTGCACAGGGGTGGCTGGTAGTTACAGCAGTTCTGACATAAACATAAAAAACACCCATATGTGACCCCCATTTTGAAAACTACACCCCTCACGTAAAGTAACAAGGGGTATAGTGAGCCTTAACATCCCACAGGTGTTTGACAAATTTTAGTTAAAGTTGGAGGTGAAAATAAAAAATAATTTATTTTTTTTCCCTAAAATGCTGTTGTTACCCCAATTTTATCATTTTCACAAGGGGTAATAGGAGAAAAAGCCCCACAAAATTTGTAACCCCATTTCTTCTGAGTCAGAAAATACCCCACATGTGGATGTAAAGTGCTCTGCGGGTGAACTACAGGGTTCAGAAGAGAAGGAGCACCATTGGATTTTTGGAGAGAGAATCTAGCTGAAATTGAAGGCCATGTGCGTTTAGGCCTCCATGGTGCCAGAACAGTGAACCCCCCCCCCCCACATGTGACCCCATTTTGGAAACTACACCACTAATAAGAAGTGCAGTGAGCATTTACATCTCACAGGTGTCTGATAGATTTTTTTGAGCAGTGGTCTGTCAAAATGAAAAATTAAAATTTTTCATTTGCACAGCCCACTGTTCCAAAGATCTGTCAAATGCCAGTGGGGTTTAACCCCTTAAGGAACCAGACCATTTTCACCTTAAGGACCCAGCAATTTTTTGCACATCTGACCACTGTCACTTTAAGCATTAATAACTCGGGGATGCTTTTACTTTTCATTCTGATTCTGAGATAGTTTTTTCGTGACATATTTTACTTCATGTTAGTGGTAAATTTTTGTTGAGGCTTGCATAATTTCTTGGTGAAAAATTCCAAAATTTGACGAAAAAATTGAAAATTTAGCATTTTTCTAACTTTGAAACTCTCTGCTTGTAACAAAAACAGACATTCCAAATAAATTATATATTGATTCACAGATACAATATGTCTACTTTATATTTTCATCATAAAGTTGACATGTTTTTACTTTTGGAAGACATCCGAGGGCTTCAAAGTTCAGCAGCACTTTTCCAATTTTTCACAAAATTTTCAAAATCGGAATTTTTCAGGGACCAGTTCAGCTTTGAAGTGGATTTGAAGGGCCTTCATATTAGAAATACCCCACAAATGACCCCATTATAAAAACTGCACCCCTAAAAGTATCCAAAGTGACATTTGGGTAAGTGTGTTAACCCTTTAGGTGTTTCACAGGAATAGCAGCAAAGTGAAGGAGGAAATTCAAAATCTCAATTTTTTACACTCGCATGTTCTTGTAGACCCAGTTTTTGATTTTTTACAAGGGGTAATAGGAGAAAAAGCCCCCCAAAATTTGTAACCCAATTTCTCTAGAGTAAGGAAATACCTCATATGTGTATGTCAAGTGTTCGGCTGGTGCAGTAGAGGGCTCAAAAGGGAAGGAGCAACAATGGGATTTTGGAGAGTGAATTTTTGCTGAAATGGTTTTTGGGGGGCATGTCACATTTTGGAAGCTCCTATGGTGCCAGAACAGCAGAAAACCCCCACATGGCATACCATTTTCTAAACTACACCCTTCAAGGCATGTGCCAAGGGGTCCAGTGAGCCTTAACACCCCACAGGTCTTTGACGACTTTTCGTTAAATTTGAATGTGTAAATGAAAAAAAAAAAAAGTTTCACTAAAGTGAATTCACTTCCAGGCAGTGGAAGAGAGGTGGTTGTGGTTGTGATAAATATAAAGCAAATACACTATGTTGAGCTAGCGATTGTTTGTCTGTATACAAGAGTGTGAAGCATAAAAGAGAGGGGACTTAAAATTAAGGGACTTTAAATTCAGGAAGTTTAAATTGAAATATTTGATTTTTTTTTCTTTTCTGTTAATTTTTGCAATCCCCAAATCTAGTATGACCTCCATGTTGGAAAAGGCAGTCCAGTGTGCATCTTGCACAATGTATGCAATCCTTGAACAGCAGTTTGAGGGTGCATATTGTTGTGCGAGATGTCTGCGAGTTGTTCATTTGGAAGCCCAGATCCTGGATCTAGAGGAGCAACTGGCAACACTGAGATGCATTGACAACCCGGAGAGGAGTCTCCTGCTCACTGAGCAGGTACTCCCTGGGGTAGAGGTAGGGGAGGATAGTGGGACGGAGGTGCAGGACAGTCAGGCAGTTAGCTGGGTTACAGTTAGAAAACGGGGTAGAGGGAAAAGTGTCAGGGAGGCTAGTCCTGAACTGGCACACCCCAACAAGTTTGCCCTGTTGGCAGATGAGGGGGATGACATTTCAGAGCTAGCGGTACTGCAGCAGGACTCTGCCTCTGACCGCCAGGGGGGTGTCTGCTCCAGTAAGGAGGGAGGGAGGAGAGCAGTTCAGGCCAGACAGGTACTGGTAGTGGGGGACTCAATTATTAGGGGGACAGACAGGGCAATCTGTCACAAAGACCGGGATCGCCGAACAGTGTGTTGTCTTCCTGGCGCTCGAGTTCGGCACATCGCGGATCGGGTTGACAGGTTGCTGGGTGGGGCTGGAGAAGACCCAGCAGTCATGGTACATATTGGCACCAATGACAAAGTAAGAGGTAGATGGAGTGTCCTTAAAAAGGATTTCAGGGACTTAGGCTGCAAGCTTAAGGCAAGGACCTCCAAGGTAGTATTTTCTGAAATATTACCTGTATTACGAGCCACACCAGAGAGGCAGCGGGAGATTAGGGAGGTAAACAAGTGGCTGGTGTAGGAAGGAGGGGTTTGGGTTCATGGAGAACTGGGCCGACTTCGACTTTAAAGGAAACAGGTTTCTGACTATAGCTAAAGACAATTATCTGTCCCAAATGGTGCATGGCCCGACCAGAGGAGGCGACCTACTAGACTTAATATTTCCCAACGTACTGTACCTGACAGAGTAATAAATGTGCAAGTAGATGGACACCTAGGAAATAGTGATCATAATTTAATACATTATAACTTGTTCTTCAATAAGGGAATCTCTCGAGGGGCCACAAAAACAATGAACTTTCGGAAGGCAAAGTTCGATCAACTCAGAGAAGCCTATAATAATATAAAATGGGATAATGTCCTCAAAAAGAAAAATACTGACACTCAATGGGAGACTTTTAAAAGTATCTTAAATTTTCACTGTAAGATGTATATACTTTATAGGAATAAAAGGGTCAGAAATAAAAGAAAACCAATATGGATGAATAAAAATGTGAAGAAGCAGTGAAGAAGCATTAAAAAGCTATAAAGAAAAATGTGAAATATGTAAAAAACAGATAAAAGCCGCAAAAATAGAGACAGAAAGACTCATTGAGAGTGTAACTAACCCCAAAATGTTCTTTAATTATATAAAAATGAAAGTGTTGGCCCTTTAAAAAATGATGAGGAAGAAATTATAAACGGGGATCAGGAAAAAGCAAATATACTAAACAAATTCTCCATTGTATTCACTGAGGAAAATGAAATGCCAGGTGAAATACAGTGTGATAAGGTAAACTCCCCAGTACAGATCACCTGTCTAACGCAGGAAGAAGTACAGTGCCACCTACAAAAAATCAAAATAGACAAATCACCAGGTCCAGATGGCATTCACCCCCGTGTTCTAAAGGTATTAAGTAATGTAATAGACAGACCCCTATATATATTAATATTCAGGGACTCTATAGTGACAGGGACTGTTCCCCAGGACTGGCGCATGGCAAATGTGGTGCCAATATTTAAGAAGGGGTCAAAAGGTTACCCAGGGAATTATAAACCTGTTAGTTTAACCTCGGTTGCATGTAAATTGTTTCCTAAGAGATGCTATTTTGGAATATCTTGATAAAAATAAATGTATGACCCTGTATCAGCATGGATTTATGAGGGATTGATCCTGTCAAACTAACCTGATCAGCTTTTATGAGGAGGTGAGCTCCAGACTGGACCAGGGGGAATCGCTGGATGTTGTATATCTGGATTTTTCCAAAGCATTTGATACGGTCCCACATTAAAGGTTGGTGCATAAAATGAGAAGGTTTGGGCTGGGGGAGAATGTGTGCAAGTGGGTAAGTAACTGGCTCAATGATAGGAAACAGAGGGTGGTTATTAATGGTACTTATTCTTATTGGGTGACTGTTACTAGTGGGGTACCACAGGGGTCCGTCTTGGGTCCTGTCCTATTTAATATATTCATGAATGACCTTGCAGAGGGGTTGAATAGTAAAGTAGCAATCTTTGCAGATGACACCAAACTCTGTAAAGCGGTAAACACTACAGAGGACAGTGCACTGTTACAAATGGATCTGGATAGGTTGGAGGTTTGGGCTGGGAAGTGGCAGATGAGGTTCAACACTGATAAATGTAAGGTAATGCACATGGGGAAGAAAAATTCGAGCTGGGATTATGTATTAAATCGGAGAACACTTGGGACGACTAACATGGAAAAGGACTTAGGAGTCTTAGGTAACAGTAAACTTAGCTGTAGTGACCAGTGTCGGGCAGCTGCTGCCAAGGCTAATTAAATCATGGGGTACATTAATAGGGGCATAGATGACGACGACAAGGAAATAATTCTACTGCTGTAAAAATCACTAGTCAGACCTCACATAAAATACTGTGTACAGTACTGGGCACCAGTGTACAAGAAAGATATAGTGGAGCTGGAGAGGGTTCAAATCCCACTAAGGACAACAATAAATAAATAAAGACTTATTATTATAACGTCAGCAGAGAGCACTGTGCTCGTGATGTCATCAGAGAGCATTCCAAAAAGAAAATAATTTCCTCTGTAGTATTCAGCAGCTAATAAGTATAGGAAGGATTATGATTTTTAATAGAAGTAATTTACAAATCTGTTTAACTTTCCGGAGCCAGTTGATTTAAAAGAAAAAAGGTTTTCACCGGAGTACCCCTGTAATGGTATAGAGAACTGTGTCTAGTGCATTAACTCTGTGATTTTTTGCCCATTGACACCAGTAGGCCCATTGTGGTCTATAGGGAAAAGCTGCTGAGTTGCCCATAGCAACCAATCAGATCGCTTCTTTCATTTTTTTTAAAAAGCCTCTGAAAAATGAAGGAAGTAATCTGATTGGTTGCTATGGGCAATTCAGAAACTTTTCTTCTGGACAGGTTTTGATAGATCTCCCTCTATGGGGGAGATTCATTCATCAAAACCAGTGTAGAGGAAGAGTTGTGCAGTTGCCCATAGCAACCAATCAGATTACTTCCTTCATTTTTGAAAAGGCCTCTGAAAAATGAAGGAAGCAATCTGATTGGTTGCTATGGGCAACTCAGAAACTTTTCCAGGAAAATCTGCTGAGTTGCCCATAGCAACCAATCAGATCGATTCTTTCATTTTGCAGAGGCATTGTGAAAAATGAAAGAAGCAATCTGATTGGTTGCTATGGGCAACTGCACAACTCTTCCTCTACACTGGTTTTGATGAATGAATCTCCCCCATAGAGGGAGATTTATCAAAACCTGTCCAGAGGAAAAGTTTCTGAGTTGGCCATAGCAACCAATCAGATCGCTTCTTTCATTTTTGAAAAAGCCTCTGAAAACTGAAGGAAGCAATTTGATTGGTTGCTATGGGCAACTCAACAGCTTTTCCAGGAAAGTAAAGTTTAACCACAACACTGTAACACTCTGTCCACCCTGGGACTCGAACCAGTGACGGTCCCCCATCCCACTGTGCTGCTGAGATGGTCCTGCTTATCTTACATGCAGTGAGATCCCCCATAGACCACAATTAGCCTATTGGTTTTCATTGGCAAAAAATCACAGAGTTGATGCACTAGTCACAGTTCTCTATACCATTAATGAAGGGAGGGATCAACATTCGCAAATTTGCGCATATGCGCACAAATTTTCACATAGGCACAAAAAAAAGCGAATTCCGCGAGCCGAATTCCGCGGTGTGAACTTAACATTAGCGTGAATGGGTTTCCGCGGGACCCGTTCACACTGCGGAATTTCAGCGCCGCCGAAATTGTTCTGCGCAAAAAAAGAACACGTTCATTCTTTGCACGGAAGTCCGCGAGCACTGCATAGCTGTCAATGGTGACGGCTCAGTGCCGCCCGGTTCTACCGCCGCCGCCGCCTGCCAGTCTGAATCTACCCTAATGGGTCGTTATAAGGATATTTTTAAGATTTTGGAAGCTGGGATACTCACTACACCCATGCATATCTATATAATAAAGTATGGGAGGAACTTAAAAAATTTTTGAAATCACATGGAGTTTTGACTTTACTTCATTATGGTCGAATAAAGCAATTAAAGAATTCCTTAAAATTAAAGATTCACTCTTTTGGATGAAAAGGGGCTTATTTATGTAAATCAATTATACGCTTTAGGTCAAATAAAGTCGTTTGAAGAGATAGCCCATAAGTATGGGGTGGCAGACAATCAGAAACATTGTTTTTTACAAATAAGTAATGCAGATCATAAACCAATAAAAGGAGAGATTGGAGATTTCAGGGATTCTATATATAAGAAAAGTTTAATTTGACTATTTCCTTATGCGAAGTTGCTGTCTGGGCATGCTGGGAGTTGTGGTTCTGCAGCGGTTGGGGGTTCACAGCTTGAAGATCACTGCTATAGAGGGTGCAAATGTATCTGAGCCTTGGAACTCAAATAATGTGAAATATGAGATGATCAAAATGGAGCCCCTGCACTAATTACTTGGGTTCTGGGGTCTGTAAGGTCCATAGTAAAAACATCAGGTTCTGTCTATAGCAGATACTAAATCATGGCAGCTCCAAGAAACAAGCAGTCATTCTGACATGTCACATGTGATGTCATAGACAGCTGGAGGCCTGACATTCCACTGACAGCCGCCCAAGCCTTCAGTCTGTAGATTGTTCCAGTGAGATTAGTGAGATTAGTGAGATTAGCGTCTTCTTCTTCTACTTGTCTGAAATGGAGCTAAAAGGACTGGGGTTCGTCCCCCTCCTGTTGGCGTTTTGGTGTGTGGCCTGGCTTGCCACCAGCTACATCATGACGGTCGTCCTCGGCCATGCCGCCTCTCCACTGATGAGCATCAGGTAAGATAAACAAGCACATGATTCTTATTTCATGGGTTGGGAGTGAGGAAATATCCTTAATAACATTGGTTTCTTTTCCTTCACAGTGACGTGGGAAATTTCTTTCCCGAAACCATATTATTCAGAATTGGATTCATAGGGACGTCCATTGGCACTTTGGTACTAACCTTTCTTATTTATAAGTATATGGTTATGCATACTGAAGAGTTCAGGGGTCATCAGGTCCTGATCCAGAGGATCCTGCTGGCCATTGTGTGGGCCTCCTGTTTTGCCACAGCTGTCATGCATGTATTGTCCCCCGAAGAATATCCCAGGATACACTTTGTCAGCACGATAATTTCCATTACATGTGAAGCCTTATACTACCTTGGGCAGTCCATCCAGATGTATAAATTACCAGGAGCAAAAAAAGTCATTCACCATAGTAGATGCACCTGCTGTGGCCTGACTTTTGTCTGTGTAATTTTCTATTTTGAATATGAAACATTAAAGGAATTATTCCATAATGATGAAGACTGGGACGAGATCCGTGAAATCCCCATCATAATCATCGAGTGGGTGATGCTTCTACTGATCCTGATAAACATCGTGACCTATTATTCCACCATGCAGAGGTTATTGTTGACCGTCTCCAGAAACAGCTGCACACTCTCTCTTAGAGTAAAAATTGATGACTTCGGGGTGTAGACCACCACGTGGGCCATCAAGAGGACTTCTGGGAGAGATACTGCACAGGACACGAAAAAACCATCTAAAAAAGAATAACTGGGGGACTATATATGGTGCCAGTAATCATGGCACAATAATATGAGCTGGTGATATTACCTATACAAAAAAAAAAAAAAAAAAAATAAAAAAAAATATTGGTGTGTTAAGTGTAATACCTAGGTGGAAAAACAAAATCATTATATCCACCCTCTGCATTACCCTGTTCATTATTTTTCAAGCAAGCACTTTGTTCTAATTCGTCCACTCTCTGGCATGCTCCTTGTATAAGGGGTTTGGGATACCCTTTTTGTTTAAAACGATCCTCCAGGTTATGTAGTTGTTGCTGGAATTTCTGTGTGGAAGAACAATTCCTTCGGATTCTTTTCATTTGACCAAATGGAATGTTCTTCTTCCATTATTTCAGATGGCAACTGTTAAAGTCGAGATAGCTGATTGCATCCACCTCCTTAAAATAGGTGGCAATATGCAAACAGCCATCCTGAATATAGATATTTATATCCACTGATGCAGCGCTGCCTTTGGCAATCTCTGGCTCTGCCATAGCGCTTTTTTTGAGGGGGCGTGTTGGCTGTCCTTTCGTCTGGTGGTCAACACTAGTGTTGCTCGCAAATATTCGCAATGCGAATATTATTCGCGAATATCGCATATACGTGAATTCGCGAATATTAGCCAATATAGCACTATATAATCGAAATTACGAATATTGTTTTTTTTTTTTTTTCACAGTACACATCACAGTGATCATCCCTCTCTGCTTCCAGCTTGTGTGGTATAAAGGAGGCTCTAATACTACTGTGTGAGACTGGCGTACGAATTTTCGCACATGGGAAAATTAGCATATGCGAATTTCCGCTTATGCAAATTTTTCGCATATGGTAATTTTTGCACATGCAAGTTTTCGTTTATGCTAATTTTCGCATATGCGAAAATATAACGAGAATATTACGAATATGCGAATTTAGCTAATATATGCCGAATATATGACGAATCCATATATTCGCAAAATATCGTGAATTCGAATATGGCCTATGCTGCTCAACACTAGTTGCAATGAGGCCGAGACCTGACTCACTAGTCAGCTAATGGCAGGGAGCCTGTCTTCTTCAATGGGTGGAGCGATCGCTTGGTGGGAGAGAGATCAATCTGCAACTAATGCAACAGCTGTAGGCACCCTGATTGAAAACCACAGGTCTTTTGAATGGATGCAGCTCATTTATGTTTCCATGGGTGGGGTGGCTGATGTGTGGGAGGGAGGAAACGGAATTATTGGATTTGTAGGCAAAAGAAGAAAACTCAAACAGGAAATACCAGTTCACAAAAAGCTAGCCACAGTATTATGGTATCTCACAACATAGCCATTTAGCCCCAAGACAAGCGCAGATCCTTCCTAAGCATGTCCATTACTGTCTGCCAGGTACGTACTAAAATCACCTTATGGTGGATAACCCCTTTAAAATCAAGGTACAACAACGGTGAGCACAACTTATTAATGCTTACACCTTGAAACTGGAAGAAACAAATCAATACTTTTTTTTTGCAACAATCTCAATTTTTTGCACAACACACATTAAATTGTCCCCATACTACTAGATATTGTCATCACAGGATATCATTTGGCAAAGCTGTTGGAATCTTTTTTACACCAGAAAACTGCCCTTCCCCATGGTATTCCTAAAGATTCCAACAGCTTTGCCAAATGATATCCTGTGATGACAATATCTAGTAGTATGGGGACAATTTAATGGAGAGAGCAACCAAATGGTAGAAAATGGTCCCACTTAAAGGGGTACTCCACCCCTAGACATGTCATCCCCTATCCAACGCATAGGGGATAACATGTCTGATCGCGAGGTCCGGTAGCGGGAACACCCCGCAATCTCTGGGCGAGCACTATGGCGCTACAGTCACAGAAGCCTGAGGCCGTGACATCACACCACGCCCTCTCCATTCATGTCTATGAATTTGTACTAGACATCACGCCTCCTCTCATAGACATCAATAGAGGGGGCATGGCAGTGGAGTCCGCTTCGTGCACCGGATGCCGCAGCAGAGATTTGGTGGGTCCCCAGCAGCCGGATAGGGGATAACATGTCTAGCCACGGAGTAACCCTTTAAGCCTCAGTGCAAATTTTTTTTTTTTTCGGGGGGGGGGGGGGGGGTATTTTTGATGTTGTATTATTTTTTTTTGTTTATTTTGTAGGGGGGGTTCTCTTTATGTTGGTGTGTTGTCATTTATTTTTTTGTTTGTTTCTTTCTTTCTTTGTTTAGTTTTTTGGGTTGTTTTTTTCAGGGGAGGGGTTATTTTTATGTTGTATTTTTGTTTGTTCTTTTGTTTGTTTTTAGGGGGGATTATCTTTATGTTGTTTTTTTGTTGTTGTTTTTTTTGGGGGGGGGTTTGAGGGGGGAGGAGGGGGACTCTCTTTATTTTTGTAACATTGAAAGGAAGTCCTATAGAATCCTGCAAAATAAAATATAAAAAAAAAAAAAAAAAAATCTTCCTTCCCTTGTCGTGGGTTATTTTCTATTTAAACTCATTTTATTACTCATTAAATTTCTTCCATTTCCAAACATAAAAATGTTTTCTCATAAATTTAGTAAAGAAAAAAGATTAATTATTTCATAAAACGGAGAGGCAGGTTTAATAAATCTTCCAGCATGTCCAAATAAAGTAATACGGGGAGATGCCGCATTACGTCTGTGCAAATATAATTTGTGCACTTCTTACAATTTCTCCCTCGCACTAAAGATTGTAGATTTCATTAAGAGCTCTTGACTAATGTTGTGGAATTGTGATTCTCCACCTGAGCAGGGACAATGCGATGACAGGCCAGATCAGCTAAACACGGAATCTTGGCAGGCATACTCTTCAATAATGTTGACATTTGTTATCAGGCTAAGCCTGCGAAATCTAGCCAGGGTAAGCGCAAAGCACATTTATATCTAACATCAATATGGCCTATAAAACCACTGTTAAGATGGGAGCTTTGAAAAAAAAAAATTGCAGTCAGCGCGCTGTTATGAGATGAATTTTTGTTCGCATGCGCGCATTGCATTTATAAAAAAAAAGTTGTTTTTATAAACAATGTACAAAAGTATTTCTTTTCGAATCGAAAAGACAGAACAAGAGAAAATGTGATGTTTTGTATGACATATATTTTGTATGACATAATCTATAGCAGCCTTTCCCATCCAGGGTGCCTCCAGTTGTCGCAAAACTACAACTCCCAGCATGCCCGGACAGCCTTCGGCTGTCCGGGCATGCTGGGAGTTGTAGTTTTGCGACAACTGGAGGCACCCTGGTTGGAAAAAACTAATCTAAAGCATAATAGGTATGTGTTTTCGATTTTTCTATATGCATTACAAATTAATACAAAATCTTACGCTAGTCATATGCATGGATGTTCTTTGTCGCATGGATGTTGCTTTTTAGAGTAGGGTCATACGTGCTGTGTTTTGCTGCATTTTTTCTACTGCATATTTTGCCACCCGTTGAAGTCAATGGGTAGCAAAATACTCAGTTGACTTTGCTACCCATTGACTTGCGCACCAGCAAATATGCATAAAAATACGGCACATGTGATGCACATACGGCACATGTGACGTCAAGAGGGGGCATGGCATGACGTCATGATGGGGCGTGTGTGATGTCATGAGGGGGCGTGGTGTGATGTCATGAGGGGCATGATGTCATGAGGGGGCGTGTGATGTCATGAGGGGGCGTGGTTTGACATCATGAGGGAGCGTGGCGTGACATCATGAGGGGGCGTGGTGTGATGTCATGAGGGGGTGTGGCATTATGTCATGAGGGGGCGTGGTGGGATATCATGAGGGGGCGTGGGGTGATGTCATGAGGGGGCATGGCATGATGTCATGAGGGGGCGTGGAGTGGCATCATGAGGGGGCGTGGCATGATGTCATGAGGGAGTGTGGTGTGATGTCATGAGGGGGCATGGGGTGACATCGTGAGGAAGCACAGGGTGACGTCACAACCCCCGAAACGGGAACCCAACGATCTAAATATACTGGACATGATTTACTGAGAGTGTTGTGTAGTTTTCTTTGTGGGTTTTAATTCCCTACAATTTTCTTTTCCACTAAGGTTTTATGAATTAAGGTTTCCCTACATTTTGCACTTTTCCCTACATTTACTTTTTTTACACCTTTTCTGATCTGTGGGGTTTTCCTAAGCTCAAATCCACCACATTTTCTGTGGAAACCTTAGTAAATATGTTGTTTTTTTGTGAAAATATCAGGGACATGCCCCCTTTTGGGCAGCCACGCCCACTTTCCCCGGTCGGGTTTTCTCAGTAAAATGGAGAGTTAGTAGGGTTTTTTTCCATTCTGGCGCAGACAGAATTTCTGGTGCAATGCGCCAGGATCTGGCGCAAAACCCTACAGAATATGTCTGGTGCCGGGTGCTGCACGGAGATCATAGGGGGTCCCCTGCGATCAGACATTTTATCCCCCTATCCTTTGGATAGGGGATAAGATGTCCAGGGGTGGAGTACCCCTTATAAAAGTATGTATTACAAGGGGAAATTCATTGTAGAATTGACAAAAATTATTTTGTCATCTACATGTGGATCAGGGTTTCGAAAATCTCTTCTGCGCACAGTGCGCGGTAAGTTGTTGCAGATCTTAGGGCAGAACAAGCACCAGAAATCTGGAAGGAATGCTGGAAGTGTAGATTCATGATCAATGTTTTCAGAAGAAAACTATGCAATATTATACATTATTATTATTATAATTACAATAATATAATGCAACTATAATATAATTATAATATTTAATTATAAAATGTATTTATTAAGCAGCATTTTACAATTTTAGCAATATACTGTAGCAAATTCTTTAACCTGTAAGATCAGACCGGAAATAAGAACAGAACTAAAATGATCAAAATCAGGGCACATATGCACAGGTATATTATGGTCACATACAATCTCCAAGTTATAGCAACGCCCATAGATTTTTATGGCATATTAGCCGGAGGCACACTGGTTGGGAAACGCTGCTCCACACTCAGCCCTTGTAATTCTCCCCTCTGTGACTGCCTTGTACCTGCTTTTTTCCCTATGTACAGCCCATGTGAGCTGCCATCGATGTATGCTCCTCCAGCTCACCAAACCTTGAGTTACTATGTTCAACTTTATCCCCTCCTTACTACTATTTCTAACACTGATAGAACAGAAAGCCCATTTTTTAATAAAGACTATTGAATAGAAAGAAACCAATATCACAGTAAACTCGTCAGCATAAGTTGGTTACCATAATATGAGAATCCCTTGTCGGGATATAGAAGGCAATGCAATAACATAACTTCCTTAATCAAGAAGGGCAATGTGTTACACATCTCGGTATCAGTAATAAGGAACTCAATCTTCCATGTTGAGAGAAGAAGGGAACATTATGAAGGAAAGGTTTTCAAGTAACGGTTCTAATCAATTGTATGTGGCAACCAGCAGGAAGGTGGGCAAAGGGAAAAGTACAGCATTTGAAAGGAAAAGGAAAGAGAGAAAGAGGTAGAGGAAGGAAAAGTAAGGGGCAATATAAAGAAAGAGTACAGGAATAGAAGTAGAAGAGGAAGTGCTTACCTTGTGTGTGGGAATGGCCACGGACCTCCACAACCACCAGGCATGTCAAGTCAACAAAATCTAACAAGTCATAACAAGTTCCAAGGAGTGTGTGCAAGAATGAAGTGGTATGGAGGGCGGTAGGAGTAAGTAAAAGCATTCAGTAATCTCAATTCGAAGGTCTAGACTAATGTATTCAGGAGCGGAGAGAAAAGAGTTCCAAGGGGCCTGTCACGATTCGGCTGGCAGGAGGTGGATCCTCTGTGCCAGAGAGGGATTGGCGTGGACCGTGCTAGTGGACCGGTTCTAAGCTGCTACTGGTTTTCACCAGAGCCCGCCGCAAAGCGGGATGGTCTTGCAGCGGCGGTAGCAACCAGGTCGTATCCACTAGCAACGGCTCAACCTCTCTGACTGCTGAAGATAGGCGCGGTACAAGGGAGTAGACAAGAGCAAGGTCAGACGTAGCAGAAGGTCGGGGCAGGCAGCAAGGATCGTAGTCAGGGGCAACGGCAGGAGGTCTGGAACACAGGCTAGGAACACACTGGGAAACGCTTTCACTGGCACGATGGCAACAAGATCCGGCGAGGGAGTGCAGGGGAAGTGAGGTATACATAGGGAGTGCACAGGTGAACACACTAATTAGACCAACTGCGCCAATCAGTGGCGCAGTGGCCCTTTAAATCGCAGAGACCCGGCGCGCGCGCGCCCTAGGGAGCGGGGCTGCGCGCGCCGGGACAGGACCGACGGAGAGCGAGTCAGGTACGGGAGCCGGGGTGCGCATCGCGAGCGGGCGCCACCCGCATCGCGAATCGCATCCCGGCTGGGGGCGATATCGCAGCGCACCCGGTCAGTAGATCTGACCGGAGCGCTGCAGTAGCGAGGATGTTGCGAGCGCTCCGGGGAGGAGCGGGGACCCGGAGCGCTCGGCGTAACAGTACCCCCCCCTTGGGTCTCCCCCTCTTCTTGGAGCCTGAGAACCTGAGGACCAGACTTTTGTCTAGGATGTTGTCCTCAGGTTCCCAGGATCTCTCTTCAGGACCACAGCCCTCCCAATCAACCCAAAAAAATTTTTTCCCTCTGACCGTCTTGGAGGCCAGTATCTCCTTCACGGAGAAGATGTCAGAAGAACCGGAAACAGGAGTGGGAGAAACAAGTTTGGGAGAGAAACGGTTGATGATGAGTGGTTTAAGGAGAGAGACATGAAAGGCATTGGGAATACGAAGAGAAGGAGGAAGAAGAAGTTTGTAAGAGACAGGATTAATTTGGCACAAGAATTTGAAAGGACCCAGATAGCGTGGTCCCAGTTTGTAACTGGGGACACGGAAGCGGATATATTTAGCGGAGAGCCATACCTTGTCTCCGGGAGCAAAAATGGGGGAAGCTCTTCTTTTCTTATCGGCAAACTTTTTCATGCGAGATGAAGCCTGTAAAAGAGAATTTTGGGTCTCTTTCCATATGGTGGAAAGATCACGAGTCACTTCATCCACAGCGGGCAAACCAGAGGGCAAGGGAGTAGGGAGGGGGGGAAGAGGGTGACGGCCGTACACCACGAAAAATGGGGATTTAGCAGAAGATTCAGAGACTCTGAAGTTGTACGAGAATTCGGCCCATGGTAGAAGATCTGCCCAGTCATCCTGGCGGGAGGAAACAAAATGCCGTAAATAGTCACCCAGGACCTGGTTAATTCTTTCTACTTGCCCATTGGATTGAGGATGATAAGCAGAAGAGAAGTTTAATTTAATCTTGAGTTGTTTACAGAGAGCCCTCCAGAATTTTGACACGAATTGGACGCCTCTATCCGAGACGATCTGCGTGGGCAAACCGTGAAGACGAAAAATGTGTACAAAAAATTGTTTTGCCAACTGAGGCGCTGAAGGAAGACCAGGAAGAGGAATAAAATGTGCCATCTTGAAAAATTATCAACGACCACCCAAACAACAGTGTTGCCACGGGATGGGGGTAAGTCTGTAATAAAGTCCATACCAATCAGAGACCAAGGCTGTTCGAGGACAGGCAGAGGATGAAGGAGACCAGCAGGCTTCTGGCGAGGAGTCTTATCCCGCACAGACAGTACAGGCCCGCACAAAATCAACAACATCCGTCTCCAGAGTCGGCCACCAATAGAAACGAGAGATGAGTTGCAAGGACTTTTTGATGCCCGCATGGCCTGCGAGGTGGGAGGAGTGACCCCATTTGAGAATCCCGAGACGTTGGCGTGGAGAAACGAAGGTCTTCCCTGGAGGAGTTTGCCTGATGGAGACTGGAGAAGTGGAGATCAGACAGTCAGGAGGAATGATGTGTTGCGGAGAGACCTCTACTTCCGAGGCATCCGAGGAACGAGAGAGAGCATCGGCCCTAATGTTCTTGTCGGCAGGGCGAAAATGAATTTCAAAGTTAAAACGGGCAAAGAACAACGACCACCTGGCCTGGCGAGGATTCAGCCGTTGGGCAGACTGGAGATAGGAGAGATTCTTGTGATCGGTGTAAATGATAACTGGAAATTTTGATCCCTCCAGCAGATGCCTCCATTCCTCAAGTGCCAATTTAATGGCCAGTAGTTCTCGATCCCCGATGGAGTAGTTCCTCTCCGCCGGAGAGAAGGTCCTAGAAAAAAAACCACAAGTAACAGCATGCCCAGAAGAATTTTTTTGTAGAAGGACCGCTCCAGCTCCCACTGAGGAGGCATCAACCTCCAATAGGAAGGGTTTAGATGGGTCAGGTCTGGAGAGCACGGGAGCAGAAGAAAAGGCAGACTTGTTACGTTTAAATGCGTCTTCCGCTTGGGGAGACCAGGACTTAGGATTGGCATTCTTCTTGGTTAAAGCCACGATAGGAGCCACAATAGTGGAAAAATGTGGAATGAATTGTCTGTAATAATTGGCGAACCCCAAAAAAAGTTGGATAGCACGGAGTCCGGAGGGGCGTGGCCAATCTAAGACGGCAGAGAGTTTATCTGGGTCCATTTGTAGTCCCTGGCCAGAGACCAAGTATCCTAGGAAAGGAAGAGATTGACATTCAAACAGACATTTCTCCATTTTGGCATAAAGTTGATTGTCTCGAAGTCTCTAAAGAACCATGCGGACATGCTGGCGATGTTCTTCTAAGTTGGCAGAAAAAATCAGAATATCGTCCAGATACACAACAACACAGGAATATAAGAGATCACGAAAAATTTCATTAACAAAGTCTTGGAAGACGGCAGGGGCGTTGCACAGGCCAAAGGGCATGACCAGATACTCAAAGTGTCCATCTCTGGTGTTAAATGCAGTTTTCCATTCGTCCCCCTCCCTGATGCGGATGAGATTATATGCACCTCTTAAGTTCAGTTTGGTAAAGATGTGGGCACCTTGAAGGCGATCAAAGAGTTCAGAGATAAGAGGTAGGGGGTAGCGGTTCTTTACCGTGATTTTATTAAGTCCGCGGTAATCAATGCAAGGACGTAGGGAGCCATCTTTTTTGGACACAAAGAAAAATCCAGCTCCGGCAGGAGAGGAGGATTTGCGGATAAACCCCTTTTTTAAATTTTCCTGGATGTATTCAGACATAGCAAGAGTCTCTGGGGCGGACAGAGGATAAATTCTGCCCCGGGGTGGAGTAGTGCCCGGGAGGAGGTCAATAGGACAGTCAAAAGGCCTGTGAGGGGGTAAAGTCTCAGCTTGCTTTTTGCAAAATACGTCAGCATAGTCCATATAAGCCTTAGGGAGACCGGTTACAGGGGGAACCACAGGGTCACGGCAGGGAGTACTGGGAACCGGTTTAAGACAGTCCTTGAAACAAGAAGTACCCCAGCTCTTGATCTCTCCTGTGGACCAATCAAGGGTTGGGGAATGGCGTTGAAGCCACGGTAGTCCAAGGAGAATTTCGGAAGTGCAATTGGAGAGGACCAAAAACTCAATTTTTTTCGTGATGAGGTCCGATGCACATTAGGAGGGGTTCCGTGCGGTAACGCACGGCACAGTCCAATCTTTCATTGTTAACACAATTGATGTAGAGGGGTCTGGCGAGACTGGTCACTGGGATGTTGAACCTGTTGATGAGAGAGGCCAAAATAAAATTTCCTGCAGATCCGGAATCCAAGAAGGCCTTAGTAGAGAAGGAGAAGGTAGAGGCAGATATCCGCACAGGCACAGTAAGGCGTGGAGAAGCAGAGTTGACATCAAGAACTGTCTCACCTTTGTGCGGAGTCAGCGTACGTCTTTCCAGGCGGGGAGGACGGATAGGACAATCCTTCAGGAAGTGTTCGGTACCGGCACAGTACAGGCAAAGATTCTCCATGCGGCGTCGTGTCCTCTCTTGAGGTGTCAAGCGAGACCGGTCAACTTGCATGGCCTCCACGGCGGGAGGCACAGGAACGGATTGCAGAGGACCAGAGGAGAGAGGAGCCGGGGAGAAAAAACGCCTCGTGCGAACAAAGTCCATATCCTGGCGGAGCTCCTGACGCCTTTCGGAAAAACGCATGTCAATGCGAGTGGCAAGATGAATGAGTTCATGCAGGTTAGCAGGAATTTCTCGTGCGGCCAGAACATCTTTAATGTTGCTGGATAGGCCTTTTTTAAAGGTCACGCAGAGGGCCTCATTATTCCAGGATAATTCGGAAGCAAGAGTACGGAATTGGATGGCGTACTCGCCAACGGAAGAATTACCCTGGACCAGGTTCAGCAGGGCAGTCTCAGCAGAAGAGGCTCGGGCAGGTTCCTCAAAGACACTTCGAATTTCCGAGAAGAAGGAGTGTACAGAGGCAGTGACGGGGTCATTGCGGTCCCAGAGCGGTGTGGCCCATGACAGAGCTTTCCCAGACAGAAGGCTGACTACGAAAGCCACCTTAGACCTTTCAGTAGGAAACTGGTCCGACATCATCTCCAAGTGCAGGGAACATTGTGAAAGAAAGCCACGGCAAAAGTTAGAGTCCCCATCAAATTTATCCGGCAAGGAAAGTCGTAGGCCGGAAGCGGCCACTCGCTGCGGAGGAGGTGCAGGAGCTGGCGGAGGAGATGATTGCTGAAGCTGTGGTAGTAGCTGCTGTAGCATCACGGTCAGTTGAGACAGCTGGTGGCCTTGTTGCGCTATCTGTTGCGACTGCTGGGCGACCACAGTGGTGAGGTCGGCGACAACTGGCAGTGGAACTTCAGCGGGATCCAGGGCCGGATCTACTGTCACGATTCGGCTGGCAGGAGGTGGATCCTCTGTGCCAGAGAGGGATTGGCGTGGACCGTGCTAGTGGACCGGTTCTAAGCTGCTACTGGTTTTCACCAGAGCCCGCCGCAAAGCGGGATGGTCTTGCAGCGGCGGTAGCAACCAGGTCGTATCCACTAGCAACGGCTCAACCTCTCTGACTGCTGAAGATAGGCGCGGTACAAGGGAGTAGACAAGAGCAAGGTCGGACGTAGCAGAAGGTCTGGGCAGGCAGCAAGGATCGTAGTCAGGGGCAACGGCAGGAGGTCTGGAACACAGGCTAGAAACACACTGGGAAACGCTTTCACTGGCACGATGGCAACAAGATCCGGCGAGGGAGTGCAGGGGAAGTGAGGTATACATAGGGAGTGCACAGGTGAACACACTAATTAGACCAACTGCGCCAATCAGTGGCGCAGTGGCCCTTTAAATCGCAGAGACCCGGCGCGCGCGCGCCCTAGGGAGCGGGGCCGCGCGCGCCGGGACAGGACCGACGGAGAGCGAGTCAGGTACGGGAGCCGGGGTGCGCATCGCGAGCGGGCGCCACCCGCATCGCGAATCGCATCCCGGCTGGGGGCGGTATCGCAGCGCACCCGGTCAGTAGATCTGACCGGAGCGCTGCAGTAGCGAGGATGTTGCGAGCGCTCCGGGGAGGAGCGGGGACCCGGAGCGCTCGGCGTAACAGGGCCCATGTCATGGTGTATTTCGTGAGTGGATTAGTAGAGTCAGCTGTTAATTCTTCCAATCTGTGAATGTATGAAACTTCCCTAAGCCAGGCAGAGATAGTCTGTGGTGTAGTAGATTTCCAAAGATGGAGGATCACAATCCTAGCCGCCAACAGTAAGAACTATAGAGAAAGGAAGGAAGGCGCCTCATGTGCGGGATCAGTAGATCTTGCAGGTGGGGGTAGGGAAGGTGATTCCCAAGCTGCTTACCGAAGTTGGTTGAGCGCCCACACACAACAAGGTTAGGAGCAGAAGAGATATGAAGGCAGGTCCACTGCAGCCCTCCTGGATAGGTGTAGAATCAAAGGCGAATGACCAGGGAGTCAGGAGTTTGTCTGGCGCAGAGAGGAACCATCAGACAGCCAAGTAAAATCAATGGATTTATTAGATGCAACGCGTTTCGCTGCTCATGCGCAGCTTCATCAGGCATGACAAGGGGAGGCTGGTAACAGGTATATATACCTCCAGGAATTAACCATTAGAGTGCTTTTTGAAAAGAGTTGTTACATAGAATTACATATCCATATGACAATGTATGAAAAAAATATATAAATAAATATAAACAGAAATCACAAAAATAGTAATAAGACAGCAATATGAAAGCACAATGCAATCCTATAAACATATGTATATAAATATATATAATATAATATAATTATAATTATCGCATGTGATGTGAATGTAACACCACAAGCGACTCAAGAAATCGCACCGCTAAATCGCCGGTGCGGCATTCAACAACACAAGTTGGATATTATTTCAAAAAATATATATGATATAAAGAGTCATGTCAATTGATTCAAGAGATAGAAAAATTATTATTTAATTGTATATCGCTACCTTATTAAAAAATAAAATAGTAAAAAAAAAATAAATGACAGTGCGATAAACCAAACCGCAACTGATCAAAAAGGAAATGTATGAACACTACTTAGAGAATAAAATGAACTCAATTAACTAATGCGGTATTGAATACAGCAACCGGCGAAAACGCAGGGTGTGAATATTTGTACAAGAATCCAGATTAACAAACAATAAATAAATTAAAAATACAAAGATATTTATATGTAAAAAAGAAAGGAAAATAAACAAAACTTAGATAATAAAACATAAGGAATAAATAAATACACCGTGGGGCGCTCCAGGGTGAACAGTACAGAAGGAACAAAGAAAAAATCAAGGTATAATATTTTCGAAATTAATCCATATGGAAAGATGGGAAATTTTTAAATCCCAAATTATCAAATTATTTAACTGTATCGATACATTCATTAAAACCTTGAGGGTGCAAAGTATGTAGTTTGTGAATCCAAAAGGATTCGCGATTGTTCAGTCTTTGTATTCTATTAGGTAAATGAATGGGGATAGTTTCTAAAATAATTAATTTTAAAGTTTCAGTGTTTTTTTGATGATAAAGAGTGAAGTGACGGGAAAGACTATGCAACAAAAAACCATGTTTTATGTTCCATCTGTGTTTGTTCATCCTGGAGCGCACCGTTTGTGTGGTACGGCCAACGTATTGGCGATCGCAACCACAGGTTAATAAATAGATAGCAAAAGTGGTGTCGCAATTTAGTGAATCCTTAATTTTAAATGTTTGTTGTGTAAAAAAGGAAGAAAAAGTATCAGTTTGGATAATCCATTCACAACAGAGGCAGCGACTTTTTTTACAAGGAAAACAATATGGTTTAATAGAACAGGAATTCTGTGGTGTACGATATTCGGAAAATCTGCTGGGGGCTAATAAATTGCTGAGATTTTTGGAACGTCTGTAGGTGACATTAGGGACTGGGGGAATTAATTGGTTTAGAATTTTATCATTTTGAATAATGGGCCAATTTTTAGTTAATATTTTGAATAATGTAACAACTCTTTTCAAAAAGCACTCTAATGGTTAATTCCTGGAGGTATATATACCTGTTACCAGCCTCCCCTTGTCATGCCTGATGAAGCTGCGCATGCGCAGCGAAACGCGTTGCATCTAATAAATCCATTGATTTTACTTGGCTGTCTGATGGTTCCTCTCTGCGCCAGACAAACTCCTGACTCCCTGGTCATTCGCCTTTGATTCGCCAACAGTAAGAAGGAGATCAAGCGTGAGTTGCCTCTAGGTAGGGCATTTGGCAATACAGAAAGGAGCGCAATTTCTGGGGTAGGAGAGAGGCTTATGGAAGTAATTCGCCTAATGGTATCAAAGACATTAGTCAAAAAGTTAGTGAGGTAGGGGCAGGTTAGAAATTTATTTAATTGTGGATTCCTTCCTCGATAAATTATCACTAAGGCTGGATTTACATATATCAAGCATCCGGCTCAGTCAAAACTTGCCACAACTAATGAGGATGCATCAGTAGTATAGGATCCAACATTAATTATTGTGCATCCCGGACAAGGGAGCACAGCGAGATGCATTCCCTTGTCCGGCGCCGATGCGGCATATTTCACTGTACAGCGTCCAATTTGAGAGGCTAGATAAATGTGAACTGTCCCATTCTAATGAATGGGATCCGTTCTGCAATCAGTTTCCCTTTGGTGCAAGCCAGAGTGAAACACCGCTGGATGACTGACATACGTAAAGGGAGTCGAACATACTGTTCCTTTACTTTATGGTTGGTTGGGGTATGACTTCCGCCATCCACCATACTTCATGAAAATACAGCACTGTTGTATTATGAAGTGAATTAGCACAGAATTTTGGTAACAGATTTCTATTCATAGTTGCAGGATCACTTTTTAAAGGGGTACTCCACTGCCCCAGCATTCAGAACATTTTGTTCCAAACTCTAGGTGCGGGCTCCAGGAGTTGTGGTGTCTCAGCCACACCCCTCATGACGTCATACCACCCCCCCCCCCCCCTCAATGCAAGTCTATGGAAAGGGGCATGGTGGCCGCCACATCCTCTCCCATAGACTTGCATTGAGGGGGCATGGTGTAACGTGGTACGGGGTGTGACCATGACATCACAACCCTTGCAGCCCGCACCCAGAATTTTGGAACAAAGATGTTCTGAACGCTAGGGCAGTGGAGTACCCCTTTAAGGTGCACAAAGCTTTCCCAACTCTACTGATCTTCACTTGTTGACATGATATCATCTGCGGCTGTAATACATTCCTATTAATAAGATTCTATATCCATTTTTCCCATCACATTAATTGATCCCCGTTTTAAATTTCAATGTGTGCAAAAACAATCTGTTCATCTTCATTAACAACTTCCGAGTAAGTTTTGGGGAAACAATAGCGCCATTTGCATACATTTCCCTCTGTAAACAGCCACCTTTAACTCTTCTCTCATTATTAATAGATGTTGAATTGAATCAATCGGAAGCTTTTGCAAAAGATCGAAATTGAATATACACAACACAGTGTTTTCAAATGAGTAGCAAAAATTGCTAAAAGTCCTGAGGGATCTTCACCATTGTTTGGATTTTATGGATCGTTAGTTGTGCACAAATATTAAAACACCAATTAAATTCTACTATAGTAGACGTGACGCTTGCCAAATATGCAAATACTGATGAGAACTCCTGGTATATTAATCTGTTCCCCCCAACGTTTTTATTTATCACCATTTACAAAACATTACACTGTTTAGCGCTGAAAAAATAAATCTTCCAGAAATCCCATCTTGTGGTCATCACTGTGTGAGAAAACCGTAATTAATATAACTGGAAACAGAAAAGCCCACTATGTTAAAGGGGTCGTCATTCTACAACAACCCTTGTGTATGTGCATTGTGTTAGGGCAGCCAATCTGTGTTGCCATTGTAGACCTGGTGCATCCATCCATTGTATGGTCAGTTTTAGAAACGAACGTTAGTCCCATTGTATGTCAGAAGAGGAAGGGACATAGGTGTACTATGGTGAGTGCTATGGTCCCTTTAGTTTAGAGATATTGGAGGTTACAGGGCAAAGAACCTTAAGGAGGCATTTCTAAGTCACAGCATGCATGCATCCATGCCTCTTCCCTCCCCCCCCCCCCCCCCCCTTCCCGTTCTGCTTGTGTTTCCAGCACTCTGCCTTGTATGTCAATCAGTCAAAGCAGGGAGGGGTGGGGGAAAGAGGAGGCATGCATGCTGTGGCTTGGCAACACCTCCTTTACACTTGGGTGTTATTTAAATGAATGGGGACAAGTTGTTATAGCACACACACACCTGAGTCCAGGTGTGTTGCTGTTTTTAGAAGAAACCAGCTCTGTTTTTCGTTTCATTCTATTTCTGCAGTTGAAATTCCGCAGTGTGCACAGTGCAGCAGAATCCCATGGAAGAGAAGGCTGATGCACCAAAGGTGCACCAGAGGTTTGACAGTATGAGCCTGTACTAGCTTGTACTAGCTTTTTCCTTCCAGGGGAGAGCTGATTTGCATATGTTTTTCCCATGGTGCATTGCCTGAACCACATACACTAACCGGGTGTCTCCAATGAGAACCGGCACTCCACTAAAATGCAACAGTAAAGACCTTGTTAAAGTAATTTTCCTTTACTCTCACTTTCTAGCCCCTTTGTACTTTAGAGCCTTTTTTTGAACACACCTCTTTAAACATCAAGCTTGTAGATTTGTGTGACATCAACATTTCCTGTATTCCAGAATTATATATATGAAGTAAGTGAATCAGATACGGGTTGGTTATTTGTCATCACCAACAGTTATATCTGTCTGAAAACTAGAAGACAAATACACTGGCTGTATATTAACTGGCTAAAGTGTGATACAACCTACTTATTAATGATAAGTACAACAGATATATTGACAATTGTGACACTCCACCCATTACCATGATAAACTTTGCCCACCTTAGATTAAGGCTCATTCACAATATGGATTTTCCAAGCAGAATTCCCCTTCAGAATTGCAGTGCTAAATGTGCCCACATTTGGGCACACTGTTTTTGGCCTATCGCAAGCCCAAAAAAATTTACTTTATTCAGGAATAGAGAAAAAAGAGCCAATAATGACTGCATTCCCCTTCCTGACTACCTTATATTTTACCTCTGTATAGATTTTTAATTTGCAAGTCATATGGAACAATGGAATCAACATTACAGTACAAGATAGACAAAGGGAAGAGAGTATGAGTAGTGGCCACTCCATGGTAAGCCACTCAGGAATTCTGCTAATTAGCTACCTGAGGAAAGATACTTAACTTGCCTAATGGCAGATACGGCTGTGATAGCCTGGGGGTGTAGGGTAAATGGGGTGTAGCTGTGCGTTAATTAAAAGGTGTCTGATTAACCCTTTCTATTCGTGACACCAGGGTGTCCTACTGCCACCCTTCCCATGAGCGATTGGGAGGTATGGAATAATTGAATGTCCACAACCGGAGAGTTTGCTGAAAACAGTCAGAACTTTTACTGAAGATGTTATTCAAGCCTCATAACCGGAACAGTCTCTATACAGGCAAAGTCTCTTAGAGATTGACAGTGGTTGGGACCTTAAGCATTTTAGCATGCGCTGTTCTGCTGGATCTAGGGGATTTCGTTGAGGTCCAGCAGTCACGCTAGCTTTAGCGGGGATTTAGTTTAGGACTCACGGTTTGATTGAGGCTTAGGCCAGCAGGCTTCAGGCCTAGCTTGTCTTTGAAAGTTGTGCAGATCCGTCCTAATAGTCCGGCATCCACGAGAGCAGCAACCCAAGAGAGCGATCATTGGCTACAGCTTCCTTATATGGGCAGGGGCTGGCCTTAAGCTGATTGGTCCAGTACTTCTGTCAATCATCTTTACAAAGGGTTATGGGTAATCATGTGACCCAAGGACCTCCATAGGTCCTCCAACATACCATAGAGGAATTAACATAGTCACATGACCGAAGGTCCTGCGACGCTACAAAAGTAAGAACACTAATATGCATTATATTAAATATATACATTATTAAATATGTACACATAAACATTATAAAATTAGAGAAGGAGGAGGTGACTAGGGGCTGTCCCACCTGGGGGACCCTACCTGAACGTAGTAAGTCTGACTTTGGGGACCACCATGCAAGGTACGGTATGCACTACGGTACCGGGACACCGCACGGCCCTGATCTGGTGCATGTACCATGGAGTGGCCACAACTCATACTCTCTTCCCTTCATCTCTCTTAGGACAGTCTTCAATGAACCTGTAACAATAGCACCTGGCCAGGTTTTGCATGTTGCTCCCTGGTCAAGTAGTAGTTACAGGCCTGAGCCAATCAGTAGCTGAGGTGGTGGCATTTGATTCCTCCTCAGTCTTCTGGCTGTTCTTTTGATTGTATCTGTCTGTGCTATGGTCAGATTTATCCTGTCTTGTTTGTATCTGTTACCTTAACCTGTATCCTGACTTGTATTTTGGCCTGTATGTGTTTTGTTCTCCATCTCGTAATATTGCTTTCTGCTTTGCCTCTGGCCTTTTGTGTAGTATTTCTGTTTTTACTTATTTGAGAATATTAATGTAGCAAAAAACACAAAAAACAGCTCACTTCTCCAATGGATAGGGACTCGCAGCAGCAGCAGCGTGAATATGTGAGGAAGCTCGGAGAGAAACACAAGAGCCGGGTCTCCAGGTGCAGGAGCTCCACAGAACAATGTAGGCGGATATCCGGCTCCCAAACAGTTAAAATCCAACTTTAATTTAAAAAAAACTGTGTAAATCATACAGGTGGAAAAATAACGAAGGATAAAAGCACAAACAAAACGCGTTTCGTTTGTGCTTTTATCCTTTGTTATTTTTCACAATTTTTCCACCTGTATGATTTTACACAGTTTTTTTCATTAAAGTTTTATTTTAACTGTTTGGGAGCTGGATATTCGCCTACATTGTTCTGTGGAGTTTACTTATTTGAACCTAAACCTGTATTCTCCACCACAGTATAGGTCCTGAGCCATTGCTTCTCTTGCTTTGCCCCAATGCCTGGTGCGTTTCTGTGTTTAGTCTTGTGTTATCCAGAACCTGTGTATCCTGATCTGTATAGTGTCCTGACTTCAGTTACCTGTTCACACCTGCATTCCTGGTAAACCTGCCGCTATATCTTCCTGGTAACCCTTTTGTCATTTCTCTTATACTTGCCGTATTACTTTGGTCCTGAAGCTGCTAATCAGTACTCTATATACCTGCCGTTACATCTTTCTGATACCTGTTTGTTACTACTTTGCATTCCTGTCATTATATATATTTCTATATATTATTCCTGTTTGTTTGTTCTTGCTTGTAAACCCTTTACATCCTGGCCTGTTTTCCTGACCTCCTTACAGTTCTGTTTATTATTTTGGATTGTTATGCCCCTGCACCTCATATAGCTAAGGGAGCATTGCCCAATTGTGGATCCACTGTATAGGTGGTGGTTCTGGGTGAGCTCAGGGTGGCACTATTCCCCGTCCGCACCAGAACGCAGCCGTATCTGCCATGAGGCAAGATGAGCATGTACAATGGAGTGGCCACAACTCATACTCTCATCTCCTCATCTCTCTTGTTCTGTACTGTGGACTCCATTGTGCCTTATGACTTGCAAATTGCAGCTGCAGTGATCATGACTTCAATCCAGAGAAACCAGTAAATGATACTAACACAAGATGTTAAAGGGGTTATCCAGGAAAAAACTGGCTCCAGAAAGTTAAAGAGATTTGTAAATTACTTCTATTAAAAAAAATCTTAATCCTTTCAGTATTTATGAGCTGCTGAAGTTGAGTTCTTCTTTTCTGCCTAAGTGCTCTCTGATGACACGTGTCTCGGGAACCACCCAGTTTAGAAGCAAATCCCCATAGCAAACCTCTTCTACTTTGTGCAGTTCCTGAGACAAGCAGAGATGTCAGCAGAGAGCACTGTTGTCAGACAGAAAAGAACAACTCAACTTCAGCAGCTGATAATTATTGAAAGGATTAAGATTTTTTAATAGAAGTAATTTACAAATCTGTTTAACTTTCTAGAGCCAGTTGATATAAAAAAAAAGTATTTTCCTGGAATACCCCTTTAATTCTATTTGGGACAAATGCACTTATAATATTGAGCTTTATTTGAGCACAATTTCAGTTTTTAAGACCTCCATAGCTGGAATCACAGTATCTTTTTATTTAAATTCCCTCACCACATTACTGGAGGGCATTCATGTTGAGACTGAATAACCCTCTAAAATACATCAATTATGGCACAAAGGGGGTATCCAGGGCATCACGCATCAGTTAAGGGGCGTACACAGAAAGATATTACTAATGATAAGAAGGATAGGAAATAATGATGTCGAAAATTACACTCAATGTTGCAAATGTTGTTTACGTGCTTTCTACACATGATATTGATCAGTAATGACTGAAAAAGCCGGCCCTATATCAATAAAGCAAATTTTTAGATGTCAAAGGGGACTATTATATTATCAAAGAACTAATGATCTGACTTGGTCAACCCATTTCTATAAGGTTTTTAGACGAGGCAAGGAAATTATAGAATGAGAAATAAAGAGTTTCTGGGGGACCAGTATGATCTCAGAGGACCCAGACTTTGGACAGGGCTTGTTGAAAGTTGAAATGTTAGTGGCCATCTTTACATGCTAATTGGTCAGGTGACTTAAAGGGGTACTCCGGAGGAAAACAAATCTTTTCAAATCATCTGGTGCCAGAACATTTTACAGATTTGTAAATTACTTCTATTTAAAATCTTAATCCTTCCAGCAATTTTTAGCTGCTGTATCCTCCAAGGAAGTTGTGTAGTTCTTTCCAGTCCAGAGCAGGAACAAATCCCCATAGCAAACCTTTCCTGCTCTGGACTGTTCCCCACATGGAACACCCACCATCATCCCTTCTATCCCGGAGGAACTTTTGAAACTCTATCCCATAAACAACACCCAGTTACCATCAGGACGTTTCTGGAAGCTCTGGATGATCCTATCTTCGATGATTCCCTTATTACTATCCATGGGAGCCTAGCATCATCGAACTCCGAGCGCATTCAGGAATCATTCAGCAATTTTTACACTCCATGCAACAACTCCACATTAGACATTACCACCAAAGCAGACCCAGCAAACCCTATCTCAGAGTCTTTTTTAGGGCTCCCTCTGAGCCTGGGACAGACACCGGAACATCACCTATACCCAATGGAAACCATACACCTAGCGGCACCCATCCACCCACAAAAGAACAAAAGAAAAGAAAGAGAGGAAGAGGAGGAGGACGAAACAAGAAGAAAGAAAGCCAACCACAACTAGCAAAACCCACTGCTAATCTACCTGGCAATTCCAACTACACCACCAACACAATAAAGATTTTCAATCTATCAAAAAAGGACTCTAACACCTATAGAACTCAGACTGCTATCAAAAGGACTTTCTTCCAGACAATGGATCGAACAATTTCAATTTATTTCTGGAACTAAATGCGCAAATCCGCAGACAAAGGCGGAGGTATTGTCATCATGGATAGAGACAATTATATAGCAGAATCGAACCGCCTCCTTGCGGATGAATTATTCTATGAAACCCTGACTACCAATCCCGCTTCCATCTACTCAGAGGAACTAAACACACTCCTTGATAAAGGTCTGAAAAATGGAACCCTAAATAAACATGAATATGATTACATCAAGATAAAAGAACCCGATACTCCTCTCTTCTATCATCTGCCAAAAATCCACAAGAACCCATCCATGCCACCAGGGCGCCCCATCATATCTGGAATAAATTCCCTAACCTGTAACCTATCAGAATACATCGACTTCCACCTACAGAAATATGTATGCAAACTGCCGTCGTACACAAAAGACACCAGTGACTTTATTAATTCCATTATTCACCTCAACTGGGAAAAACAATATTCCTTTCTAACTATGGACATATCAGCCCTGTACACCATCATAAAACATGAGAAGGGACTGTCGGCAGTAGCTCAATACCTATGCACGGATACACTTATGCCACCACTACAACAGGAATTCATTTTGGAAGCCATTGATTTCATTCTGAAAAATAACTTCTTCCAATTCAATGGGCACATATATCAGCAACACTGTGGGACAGCAATGGGTACGAAATTCACACCCAGTTTCGCAAATCTCTTCATGGGGGCATTTGAAGATAAAATCATGTACAACCACCCACTTTTTGAGCATTGCATAATCTACAAGCGATATAAGAAAGGCATTTTCATCATATGGGACAGCAATGTTTAAGATCTAAACCAATTCATCTCCTCACTCAATGACAACTCCTGGAACGTGCATTTCACTCATAACCACTACAGCAATAATGCAGAATTTCTGGATGTGATCGTATCCCACGATAAGAAAAACAAAATCCAAACAAAAACCTTTTTCAAGAGTGTAGACGGCAATAGCTACCTGGACTACACCAGTTGCCACTACAATAAATGGACTAATAACATACCCTACGGGCAATATAAAAGAATTCAACACAACTGCACATCCAACAAGGACGTCACCACCCAAAGTAAAATCCTGGACTATAGGTTCTCTGCCATGGGGTACCCCAAATCACTTATCAAAAACAGCAAGAAAAAAGCGAGCATCCTGACACAAGAAGCATGCCTGAAACCAAAAACCCAAAATATCTCTGACAACCAAGGAATAAAAATCAGCACATTAACCCCAAATGTAAAAGAGAAATCCTTTGCTTCCAATTTCCTTACGACATTCTCTACGGACCACAAAAGGATTAAAGACATCCTCATGTCACATTGGAAAATTCTTCTCATGGACCCCTATCTAAAAGACATCCTACTAAAAAAAAAACAGGTCACTTTCAGAAAAAACAAGTTTTTACAAAACATCTTAGCCCCGAGCAAGCTAAAAAACTAAAACATTTGCATACCTTTGAGTGAAACCATAACGGGATCCTTCAAGTGCAATGCTTCCAACTGTAAGTGCTGCATCAGTATAAAACACAGATGCAAATCTTTCTCCTCCAAAACCACAGGAGAATCTTTCAAGATCAAAAGCCTGATGACATGCAGAACACCGTATGTAATTTACCTGCTCGAGCGGCACTCAATATGTGGGTCGCGCCACACAAATGCTGAATGCCAGGCTAAACAAACACCGATCCAACATCAGAAACGGCTACCAACTACACAGTGTGTCCCGACACGCAGCCTCCAACACAATTGCAGCTTCTCTGGTTTCACAGTACTACCCATCGAACACATCCCATCATCCGCTAACAGAAGATACACCCAGTTGTGCCGACGGGAGAACTACTGGATTTTTAAACTCAAAACTCTCACCCCAATGGGTTTTAATGAATATATTGAGCACACTGTTTGAGTAACATCTAATCCCTTTACACTCACCATCAATATCACCCCTGGAAGAAAAAAGTGCCCCTCCGATTGGCCGACAGACACCCCTGCCTTACAGCATGAACGGTAGGCGTAGACAGTATTGCCAAAAAGGCATCAAATTTTCTCCAAGCCGATCGGACAGCCTCGCTCAAAAGAATTTTTTTGCCCCGCTGTATGTCTCTATAAAAAACTGCTAAAACAAACCTTCCTAACTTGATTGGCAGCCAAGAAACCTCAGTGGCTGCGTACACCTACGGACCAATACCGGCATTCTTCCTATTGGTCCAGCCATCACAACAATATGATTGGCTACCTTACTCTTTCATCACACTACTTTGAGCAATGCGTGACAAGCAGTGACGCTACATATTTCCAGAATTCCTTCCGGTTGGTCGCTCCAACCACAACGGAGGACTTAACACTAATCTCCGTCCCTGATTGGTCGCCCACATACAGCGGACATTTCACTACCTTGCAAATCCTCCTAGCTACTAGTGACGTAATACCAGTCCTAATTCTGATTGGCCGCTCTCTTTTCAGCGGGTTTTCCCATCACATTCAAATGTCATGTTGTTTATATATTAATATGAGTACTCATGGCTCTCTTTTTTGCACATTTTATACCATTGTACCATGTAATATAATAAAATATATTGAAAATCTATATATCTTACACATGTTATGCAGACCAGGCGACGCCAGATGTATCACATCACCACTCCCCCCCCCTTTTTGAACTTTGACCTTCCCCACCACATCTGGCGCCAAAAACCTGGCATATATCCTCCATCGTATGGCTACCTAGCCACAAGCAATTGAGAAAGAGGGGGCTCCCCTCGAAACGTGTCTTGCACATGTCTATTACTTTATGTATATCTCATTAAATGCTCTTTCGCTGAAAAACTACGTATCCGGATCTTGCTTGCCATCCAGGGCAGCGCCACCGCAGAACTTCTTTCTTCTCAGCATCGCACTCTCTCCCTGCCGACTCCCGAGTGGTGACCGGCCGTTCCTGCAGGCTGCAGCCAAGGATTCCAGCAAAGACTACCCATATCAAGGGTGGCACGCATAAAATCAAGATTTGCACAAGGTGAGCAAATCCACCCATCATTTATTCGGGCCATCCGACCCCACGGAATTACGCGAGGCGCCGTCCTCCCCTTTTTTTCTCTTTTTTCGCTGGACTGTTCCTGACAGAGATGGCAGCAGAGAGCACCGTGGTCAGACTGGAAAGAACTACACAACTTCCTCTGGAGCATACAACAGCTGATAAGCACTGGAAGGATTAAGATTTTTAAATTGAAATAATTTACATCTGTATAACTTTCTGGTACTAGCTAATTTAAAAGCATTTTTTTTTTTACTGGAGTACCCCTTTAAAATAGCCTAAATTCCATCCATACGTCACCCATCACCTTAGTGGACAGGCGCTCACTAAGGTGCAAACAAATCTCAGAGCAAATATTAGCAGTAATGTCTTCTCTCACCAGCTGTATCCACAGTTTAGAGGTATGATTACCGTATTTTTCGCCGTATAAGATGCACTTTTTGCGTTGGTGCATCTTATATGGCGAATACACACCTATCGCGGCGGTCCCTGCGGCCATCAACGGCCGGCGACCTGCGGCTAATACAGGACATCACCGATCGCGGTGATGCCCTGTATTAACCCTTCAGACACGACGATCAAAGCTGACCGCCGCGTCTGAAGCGAAAGTGAAACTAACCCGGCTGCTCAGTCGGGCTGTTTGGGACCGACGAGGTGAAATCAGCTTACAGGACACCGGCAGGGACCTTACCTGCCTCCTCGGTGTCTGCTCCGTGCCGGGATCCCCTGCATGGCGGCGCTCTCCTTCGACATCATCACGTCGTCGCGCTCGCCGTCCCGTCATCCAATAGGAGCGGCGTGCGTAGCGAAGTGATGACGGCGACATGATGACGGCGACGGAGAGCGTGGATCCCGGGAAAGAAGACGTCCAGGGCATCGGGGACACACCGGGGACGCGGCGACAGCGATGGAACGACATCCAGGGCAGTGATGACGAGCGGTGATGGGTCCGGAGCGGCGGGGACACATGAGTATTACCTCCTATCCAGTGGTCTTCAACCTGCGGACCTCCAGATGTTGCAAAACTACAACTCCCAGCATGCCCGGACAGCCAACGGCTGTTGTAGTTTTGCAACATCTGGAGGTCTGCAGGTTGAAGATCACTGTTGGGTGCAGAATCTTTTTTTTTTTTTTTCTAGATTTTGCACCTTTAAATTTGGGTGCTTCTTATATGCCGGTGCGTCCTATAGGGCGAAAAATATGGTACTTGCTTTAACCCCCTTCCTGACGCCCAGGTAACTTTCATCTGGCTGACAATTTCTTCCATGTTTTATGGTCCTTTAAGGCATAATAACAGCTAACCGCAGTAATTCATGTGAACTGGTGATCTAATGTCTGAAACAGATGAGCTTATGATGAATACACAAAAATACCATTCTGGACTTTCCTTCAGCCACAAAATTGCAGGAGACACAAGTCCAAAAACTTTAACTCTACAAAAGAGGGCAGGATCTCTATTTCACTTATCAAACCGCCAGTGCAAATGGTCTTCCTAATGAATAATTACATAAAGAAACCTAAGTTTCCCCCGGACTATCCCTTTATGAAGGCACACTTACATATGATGCTAGCTGAGTACCCAGGGTGCCTACTGTTCCTACCTAAACCTTGTGGAAGAAAAGCAATCCCATCCTTATATTCTAACCTCATATCCCATCCTTATATCCCATCCTTATATACTGACCTCATATCCCATCCTTATATCCTGACCTCTTACCTCGATCTCATATCTGATCCTCATATTCCAGCGCTTATATTCCATTCTCATATTCTCGCCTTATATCCCGTCCTTGTATCTAGAAGTTAAATCTTGTAAAGAGAGCACAAAAAAAGCACAGAGCGCTAGAACATTCAGCTCAGCCAAGAACTATAAATAGGCAGCAACAGGGTGCTCACCTGGAATGGTTGTGAGGAAGCCACAACACCATAAAGAGTAGATCAATCCCACTCCGGGGAGAACATAAGGTGTCAGGATATGCTGCGTAGGAGTCAATATTGGCCTGACATACAATCCAAGCCAGTAAAGAATGCAGAAGTAATCAAAAAGAAAAAAAGCTCAAATTCTCGCAAAAATCCAAAATAGTCCAATGCCAAAATATGTTGGATGAAGATATATTGTCCAAACAACAAGCACTTTCAGAGCTCTTACAGCTCCTTCCTCAGGTTACAGGACTTCTAACACAAATGCAAGAACTTAAATTTTGACCTCATTGCCCATCCTTATATCCTGACCTCATATCCAGATCTCATATTTAATCCTCATATCACGTCCTCACATCCAGATCTCATATCCCCTCCTCATATCCCAACTTCACATCCCAACCTCATATCCTGAACTCATATCTCATCCTAATATCCCATCCTTTTATTCCATCCTCATATCCCGACCTCATATCCCATCCTCATATCCTGTCCTCATATCCCAACCTCATATCCTGTCCTCCTATCCCATCCTCATATCCTATCCTAATATTCCGTCCTCATATCCGATCCTCATATTCCAACCTCATATCCCAACCTCATATCCCGACCTCACATCCCGTCCTCATATCCCGACCTCACATCCCGACCTCACATCCCGTCCTCACATCCCGACCTCACATCCCGACCTCATATCCCGTCCTCATATCCCGTCCTCATATCCCGACCTCACATCCCGACCTCACATCCCGACCTCATATCCAGATCTCATATTCCATCCTATAGAATATGCCATCCTTATATCCTGTTCCTCACACAAACTATTCACTGCACCTACCTGCCGGACAATCTCTGCAGCCCAAGAGTAATGTGATCAGGAGGTGGAGCAGAAGTCCCAAAGGAGGGTTAGAGATGATTTAACTGTATTTTAACTCTTACTCTATTTTTATCAAGTTTTATTGTAATATCTCCAGCTATTTGGAAGTTATGCTGGAACATATATATACATATCTATACACATACACACACACATATGTTGAGTTTTATATATATATATAGAGAGAGAGAGAGAGAGAGAAACAGCAATGCTTCAGCTCACCCCAGGTGCGCACGGAAAGAGGAGTCCAGCGTCCAGAAACTGGGAGGATAATATTTATTCACCAGATGGTCATAACAGGAACACAGGGTACAGTGACGCGTTTCGGCTTTACAACAAAGCCTTAGTCATACACAGATGTTGTAAAGCCGAAACGCGTCACTGTACCCTGTGTTCCTGTTATGACCATCTGGTGAATAAATATTATCCTCCGAGTTTCTGGACGCTGGACTCCTCTTTCTTCTGCTGATATATATATATATATATATATATATATATATATATATATATATATAAATAATTGTAAACAGACTATATTTTGTATATTACCAGACTAATGAACACATAGCTAAACAAAATGCACCTTTTTCACAAGGTCCAATATTTTAGAACTGAATGTACAACTTTAGAATGTGTACTCTGTGCAGTCCTCACGTTGTGGAGCCAAGTTTACATTATGAAGTCTCCGGAGATGAACATGACAGTGCACTGTCCACTTTTATTTACTCATTTAAATGGCAATCTGTCAATGCACTTTACCTGTCACCAACAACAAGCAGCTAAATGCCTATATCTGACAGTGCGGAGACCCCTCGAGTCTGGTCTATGACTAAAATCACAAGCATTGCCGCTCACGAGCAATTTTTTCATTAATTTGGATGATGAAGTTTGATGTAACGGCGTTTATGAATTATGGAAATTATTGACTGAGCTGAGCTAGAAAAATTTAAGGGAATGGGAATTTCTCGGCATTCCAGTTGTAGAAGGCAATGATGGTCATACAAGGTCCATGGTGGGAGTAGTGAAAGATGTTTAGTGGTCTCTGAACTGTGGACTTCCAGATGTTGCAAAACTGGTATATATTGCAATTAATTTCAGGTCCTATCTACTTGAGCTCTTCTTATTTCCTATATACAGCATAGGGGGTGCCTAATCGATTGTGATCTTACTGCTGGGACCCCCAATGATCATGACAATATAGATGAACTTTCCCTGAGTTGATGGAATAGTAGAACATATTCTCATCCCTCACTTCATTGTCTTTGGGATTCTAAATATAGGAAATCCTATAGAGCATGAACAGAGGAGCAGTGAAACATGTGTGCTGCTGCTTCATTTATTTGGGGAGCAGTTGACCACTGTTCTCAGGGAACCTGTCAGGTCTATGTCATTATCAGAGTTGCAGACATGGGCAGGTAGCTGATAGGGAGATAAAACAAATTATACCTGTCTCCCAGCTGATGTTTGTTTGCAAAGTTATAAAATCATGTTTCACTTCTAAGCTCAAGAATCATAGAGGCGGTGCTCAGCTGCAGCATGTATGCTGCATGATCATAGATGCAGACATAAAACAAACAGCTGATGTTTATTTGAAAAGTTATAAAATCAGGTTTTACTTTTAAGCTCAAAAGTCATAGAGTTGTGGCTGAGCTGCAGCATGCATGCCTTCGCCCTACCCCCTTCAAAATCATATTAAAGGGGTGGTCCAGAAAAAACACCTTATGCCCCATCCACAGAATAGGGGATAAGTGTCTGATCGCTGGGGGTCCAACTGCTAAGGTTACATTTCTGCAAGGGAAATTACTGTCATTTGTCCCACAGTCCTACAGTCAAAACTCACACACCCTATATCCTTATTCATATTGTTATTAATATAAGGAAATTGGGAAATACATTTGGCACAGCACTTTGATAGCAGGGTACCGCAGTGTTCATCTGGGCTTCATACGTGCACCAACTGGACCAATGCTCTATAACTGTTGCGTCAGCCATTCCCTACACATCTCCTTTATATTACATCTGTTGTAAACAGCGCTCCGGCCGGTCATACTGGCTGTGAGCGCATCTCTCCCCGAATGTGGGCTCCCGGCGGGGCTGGGATTCGCATTGCGGGACGCGCCCGCATGCGAGTCCCAGCCCGTCATTCACCTCTGGCCTCTGTCTCTCAGTTCCGATGCGCGTGCCCCCGCCTCCTAGTGAGCGCGCGCTGGAGCTTTGAGATTTAAAGGGCCAGTGCGCCCGTAATTAGTTTTACACCTGAACCATTATTATAAGTTGTAGCACCTCCCCAGTTCCCTTGCCGAATCTTTGTTTGCCTTGAGCCTTAGAGAAAGCAGTCCCAGTGTTCCTCTACCGTGTACCAGACCTTTGCATTCCGTGACCCGACCGTGTTTCTAGCCGCCAGCCTATTGACCTTCTGCTATCCTACTGACTACGCTCCTGTGCTGCCTGCCCTGACCTCTTGCCAGCCTGACTATGTCCTGCCTATTCCTTCGGTACCATGCATCACCTCAGCCGCCTGTGTGGTCGAGTCGTGCCAGGGGTAGCGACCTGGGTGTCGCCTGCCGCAGCAAGTCCAACCTGTTTTGCGGCGGGCTCTGGTGAAAACCAGTGGCACCTTAGACTCCGCTCCCTGGCATGGCCCGCGTCATCTGCCATACAGGTCCAGCGGATCCACTACATAACCTGCTCCAGACTACTGTGGAACTACGGACCTACTACTCCCTGGGTACCTGCCGTCTGCGGTGAGTCTTACAACGTCTCGCATACTGTATCTCCAATTACATACCCTACAATGCACACATACCCTACAATGCACAGCACATTGACCTCTCACATTCATATATTTTTTTTCCATAATTTAATACTTTCTAATGATATAGGTTACTTCTAGACCGGTCAGAGATACACAATGTGAAATTAAAGATTTGGTGGGGAACAATGTAAATTATTAAGACAATAAGTCTTCTAACAGCTGTATTCATTTACATGGTAATGAAGCCAGCTGTTCTGCCGAAACGGGGACATTGAATAGAACAGTAGGACATTGCATGAGTTAACTCTTCAGGGGAAGAGGCTGATAACATGCACATTGTCACTCAGAAGTGTCACTTTATTTGCCTATTTAAAATATTCTGTATCACTAAATATCATTTTTTTGCTGAATTGCGACCTGACAGACAGAGGACAGACTGGCTGCTTCAAACTGTAAGCAAAAATATGAAACATATGCCGTATTGTTTAGAAATGTTGCATCCTAGCTATTGCATCTTCTGCAAAGTGATGACATAAAGAGAAAATGTCAAATGGAAAGTCTGCATTCATGTTTTCTTTGACACGGTTTCCATCCTGAACTAGGGAAGATCTGATATATTTTCCTATTGGGGGGGGGGGGGCATAATTCAGGTTTAAATATTATGACAAGCTAAGATGTAATACATTACATCAAAATATAAAAATAAAAAAATAAAAAATTCATATGGATACAAAGTTTCTCTAAACCAGTGAACCAGCTGACCTGCATTGCTGTGTCCAGTTAATGCACTACAAATCCCAGCAGTCTGACTGCAGAATGAGCCCATAAAAGCTATCACAGTACAACACAAAGCAAGCGGAGCAAAGCAGTGGGCTGACCTGTATATTAAAGGAGATCTGTAGTGCTCAGAACTTATCCCCTAGCCGAAGGATATGGAATAAGCTATAGCTCGTGGGGGTCCAAGCGCTGGCCGCCCCATCCCCACATGACGCGGCAGCTGGCACTCCCCCTCCATGAATCCCATAGAGATACTGTACATGGAGGGGACGTGCCTGCCGCGGTTTTCTGCTGGGGATGACACAGTCCTTGCGGCAGACTGCCGCGGCCCCGTACAGGAGATCACAGGGGCCCCAGCACTCGGACCACCCCCCGCGATCTATAACTTATCCCCTATCCTTTGGGTAAGTTGTAAGCACTACAGATCTCCTTTAACATAAGCATTAAAAGTGCTGAGAGTGAACAAAGAATGGGATTCTAAGGTGCATTTTTAGGGTTTATTTACTAAGAGTGGAGTGGCGTATTTACTAAGGTTTCCCTACATTTTGCACTTTTTCCTATGTTTTGCTTTTTTATACAGTTGTTCTGATCTGTTGGGTTTTCCAGAGCTCAAATCCACTACAATTTATGTGGAAACCTTAGTAAATATGTTGGGATTTCAGGGACATGCCCCTTTTGTCGGGACCACGCCCATTTATCCCATGGTCATGGCACCTTTTCGAGGGGGGCATGACCTGAGAAAAAGAGTTGGGATCACGTTAGTAAATAAACCCCATAGTTGAGAGTGAAGGTGCAATACAGTGGTGTACCTATCCGCCGTGTTGAAATTCTCTTTTGCTTTACTGGATGCAGAAAACGTGGAACTGTGCCATCTCTGCAAACATAACATAAGCTGTGCCAGTGTATGAGTATAAAAACTACGGCTCTATGTAGACATATGGACAGTTGAGATGTCCCACAATGGGAGGAAAGCCTTTCTGCTGCTTCTAATGCCCCTTAAGATTCCTCCCAACTGTCTAGCAGCCAGGCCTCGTCCATAGGCCGCACATTATCTGTCTTGTCCTCATCAGTGTCGTCTTGTCCTCCTCTTTTATACCATGAGTTATCTATTGGGGTATATATGTGATACAGACAGCAGTATACACCCAGTCACCCTGTAGTAGTGCGCCTTAATTGGTACCTGGTCAAGTTGTTGGTGGCGCAGGTGCTCCCGTACCATCTTGTTGACTACATTGCCTTTAGGCAACTAATGTGGTGTGCCCAGCCCAGGTGGGTCACACCTAGTTGCCATTATTTTACCAAGAAAGAGGTCCCCGCTTTGCACAATCATGTGGCGAATAGGATGGGCCGCTCCATGAACTTGTCTGTGTGCAGAACAGTGCATGCCACAGTAGATACATGGAGTAGTAGCTATGGTCAGGGCCCCACTAGGTCAACAACTTGATTAACCGGGCTCCACCGCAAGGAGGCCAGGAAATTATGGTGACACCTCCACAGTTGCACTGATGATTCCGATTCAACTTCTCACTGCTGCCGCCTATTCTCCTCTTCATCCAGGTCCTCCTCCCCGGACATCTTGCACCCCTCACAGGGAGGAGAGTAGCTTATCCCCCACCACCCCACACCTCCTTTTATCAGTGCAAAGTTAAGCGCTGCCGTACTGTATTACATCTGCTAAGCCTGGGTGGGGAAAAACACACAGCTTAAAAGTTTTTGCCCGTATGCAACAGGAAGTTTCATGCTGGTTGTGATCTGACAGTGGGAAACATGGTCACAGATAACGGCAAAAACATTGTAGCTGCGCTGCGTCTAGGTGGCATAAAATACTCTCCCTGTATGGCCCATTTGCTAAACTTTGTAGTTGAAGGTTTCTTGAGAAATTTTGGTGGTCTCAGTAATTTGCTGACTATGTACAGGAAAGTTTTGTTTGGTTTAGCCATTCTTATGCTTTTAAACAACAGGTCCCAGACCTATAGTGCCAAAGAAGTCTTCCTCAACACTGTCTCATTTGTGAAGTTCAAACATGGTAGAAATCAGCATTACACATGTTGGACCGCCTGTACCAGCATCAAAAAACGATGACAGACTTATGCAGCACACAGACAGTTTTGGGGGCCAGTGTGACTTTCAGCTGATGTATTGGCAGCTAAGAAGAGACGCCTGTCACGTGCTCAGGCCTTTCGAAGAGACAACAATATTTGTCAGCAAGGACAAGTTTGAAATTAGCCATGTTATGCCGCTGATATTCCCTCTGGCACAAACGCTCACGGTGAAGATTGAGCAAGGAAAGATGGAGGAAGGTTCACATCTGGCTGTTCTTCTTCAGGAGAGGGTGGAGGAGGAGGACAAGGAAGTGGGACCTGAAGAAGATTTCAAAATCAAATCTGTCGAAGGAATAGGGGATGAGGAACCTACACAAGATGACTGTGATGTTGATAATGATGATGATGATAATGACGACGATCTTTGATAACCAACCATGACAGTAAAGGAGACGGAACAAGCCAGGCCCTTTCTTTTCTGTCTGACCACAGTGCTCTCTGCTGACATCTCTGTCCATTCCAGGAACTGTCCAGAGTAGAAGCAAATGCCCATAGCAAACCTCTCCTGCTCTGGACAGTTCCTGACATGGACAGAGGTGTCAGCAGAGAGCACTGTGGTCAGACTGTAAAGAACTACACAACTTCCTCTGTAGAATACAGCAGCTGATAAGTACTGGGAGGGTTAATATTTTTTTAATAGAAGTAATTTATAAATTTGTTTAACTTTCTGACACCAGACGATTTGAAAAAAAAAAAAGTTTTCCACCAGGGTACCCCTTTAAGCGTGGTGCCTCACGTTTCCCAACACTGTTCAGTGAGTGTGGTTTTACCTTGAACGGGGTTAGCCTATTGTAGGATTCCACACAAGGGAACGCTCATTCTTTTGTTTTGCAATCATATCAATGGGTCGGCTTCAGTCTATATGCTGATGCACGGACCTTTGTTAAAAGCATTTGAAGACTGAGGAAAAACAACTAAAAGTCCAGCACAGCACTGGTGCAGAAATGCTCCTTTTTATTGTCATTATAGACACATCCCAGGATAGGTGAAAAACAAACCTTAACCCATTTTGAGCTGAAAAACCACACTTAATCGTACTTAAAGGGGTACTCCGGTGGAAAAAAAAAATGTTATCAACTGGAGCGAGAAAATTAAACTGATTTGTAAATTACTTCTATTAAAAAATCTTAATCCTTCCATTACTTATCAGCTGCTGTATGCTCCAGGGGAAGTTGTGTAGTTCTTTCCAGTCTGACCACAGTGCTCTCTGCTGACACCTCTGTACATGTCAGGAACTGTCCAGAGTAGGAGCAAATCCCCATAGCAAACCTCTCCTGTTCTGGACAGTTCCTGACATGGACAGAGGTGTCAGCAAAGAACACTGTGATCAGACTGGAAAGAACTACACAACTTCCTGTGGAGCATACAACAGCTGATAAGTACTGGAAGGATTAATACTTTTAAATAGAAGTCATTTACAAATCTGTTTAATTTTCTGGCACCAGTTGATTACAAAAAATATATATATTGTTTTCCACTATATAGCGTACCCCTTTATATAAAGAGTACCCCTTTAATCCCTTGAGGACTCAGCCCATTTGGGCCTTAAGGACTCAATTTTATTTTTACGTTTTCGTTTTTTTCTCCTCGCCCTCAAAAAATCATCCACAGACTAGTATAAGGGCTTGTTTTTTGCGCAACCAGTTGTCCGTTGTAATGCCATCACTCACTTTACCATAAAATGTATGGCGCAACCAAAAAAATACTATTTGTGTGGGGAAATGAAAAAGAAAACCGCAATTTTCTAATTTTGGAAGGTTTCGATTTCACGCCGTACAATTTATGGTAAAAATGACATGTGTTCTTTATTCTTTGGGTCAATACGATTAAAATGATACCCATGATAACATACTATTCTATTACTGTTGCACTCAAAGAAAATATTGCAAACTTTTTAACCGAATTAGTACGTTTTAATTTGATCTGCACTTTTTAATGATAGCATGTTTGCTTCTATGAAACTTTTAATACATTTTTTATAAAAAAAAAATTTGGACTAAAATGTTATTAAAAAAAAAAGCAGCTATTTTGGACTTTTTTTTCTACATTCACGCCGTTCACCATATGGTGTCAATAACATTTTATTTTAATAGTTCGGATATTTACGCCCGCGGCGATACAAAATATGTATATTAAAAAAAATGTTTACACTTTTTGGGGGTGAAATAGGGAAAATGGGACAATTTACGATTTTATTGGGGGGAGGGGGTTTTTCAAAATATTGTAACTTTTTTTAACTTTTATTTCTACACTTTAATAGTCCCCATAGGAGACTATTTATAGGAATCATTCAATTGCTAATACTGTTCAGTTCTATGCATAGGACATAGTACTGATCAGTGTTATCGGCTATCTTTTACTCTGGTGCAATGCAGAAGACCCGTGGAAGGCAGCAGAGGCCGGTGAGGGGACCTCCGCCTGCCGTTCTGAATGATTGTATCGCCGCGGCAGCGCCGCGGGCTATCCGATCATCCAATTTAGTGACCGCAATGCTGCAGATGCCGTGATCTGTATTTATCACCGCATCTGAGGGTTTAATGGTGCACATCCGCACGAACGCGGACGTCCGCCATTACTGGTGGGTCCCTGGCTGCCGCGCATGACCCGAGCATCCCGCGGTTATGCATAGGACGTAAATGTACGTCCTGGTGCGTTAAGTACCAGCTCACCAGGACGTACATTTACGTCCGGTGTCGTTAAGGGGTCAATCATACTTTTTTTGCTCGAAACGCGTTACTGACTTTGGCTTCTTACTATCCTGTGAGTCTATAATGACAATAAAAAAGATGCATTTTTGCTCCCATAAGACTGTAAAAAAAATGTAATTTAATTTAAAAAAAAATTACAATCAGAAAATAGAAACAAATGAAAACAAAAAGGACAAGTGTTTTAGCATCTAGTTCTACTCAGTAAGAAACAATCTAAGTGATACATTCCCATTAAGACGATGAATATCCAGCAAGACAAACAATATCGTTCTGCTATAATGGCGAGACAGATCTTGTCAGTCATTGTCTGTCTGCAGCCTACAGGTTGTTGTCACCATCTAACGCAGACGTTTCCTCTGACTGTCGCTCACACCCACTGCACCTTCCATAGAAAGTGGTTTTGGAATCAGTTCTGAGTTATTTTCGGAGAGAACATTAACGCGTCTGTGTGTTAGTAGACAGGGGATGATTTCCTGTCCTCATTACTCAAAGGGCTATTAAACCACTTACAATAGGTTTTCATCTTGCTGTTAAGCGGAGGATTTCCTTAATTAGGGGGAGATAAAGGAGAGATAATTGTGATTTTTTTTTTCTTCCTTAAATTGCTATCTTAATGTCATTGGAACTTGTACATATAAAAAAAGAGAAAAAAAAGACAATTCTAGAGCCTCGCAGGTATAAAAAGAACTTGTTCTCTGTCTACAATGGGGCATCACTTCCATGACTACTCTAGATTGGGCCCTTTTTTGTTTGCATTAACTGATTGTTTATGTTTTTTATTTGATATTATATAAATATTTTTGCAGGTAGAAAACAGTCTATATGGCAGTGTTTCCCAACCAAGGTGCCTCCTGCTGTTGCAAAACTACAACTTCCAGCATGCCCGGAGAGCCTTCGGCTGTCCGGGCATGCTGGAAGTTGTAGTTTTGCAACAGCTGGAGGCACCCTAGTTGGAATACGTTATATTGCGTCAGTCCAATTCTATGTGATATTCTAAAGTAAACCTGTCATATCACAAAAAAATAATAACGCTTCTATATGTTACTCACTAGGTCATGCAGATGCTTTACATGTTTTTTTTATGTGTCTAGCTTCTGTATTTGGCTCACAAATGCCTCTGTTCTGCTGCTCACTCATTCCGACATCCACTGCTCAGGAAGGGGTGTGTCCGAGGCAAGCACTGAGCCCGCCCTCACTCACCATGCATTCACTTCCTCTCTGAGTCTGCTGTGCAGTTCTGGGTCTCTTCATCCAATCACCGCAGGCTTCTTTGTAAGCTCTTCCTCTCTGTTTTCATGCTGCAATCTGATAGGACAGGGATGATCACAGAGGAGTGCTACTCCCGCCCTCACTTCCTGGACTTAGTCCCAGCCTGTGCTTCAACTGGGACAAAGAGGATGCTGCAGCTGGATAGGATTATGTTCTGGATGGTGTGGGGACCCCTAGTGGTGTTTTATTATAAGTAGGGATGTTCTGAAACCATTTTTTTAAGACCGAGTGCGAGTACCGATACTTTAATCCTAGTACTCGCTGATATCAAGTACGAGTACTTATATTTTAAAGGGAATCTGACACCAGGGTGACCCGGTTTCTGGCGCTGTTTACTGTGCTGATATGTGGGTCCTTGTTGTGTACAATGGAGGAGGCTGCTGTAGTATGAGCCAAGATTTCTCTCTTCTCCATTGGACAGAACAGGGAATTTGCATTGTCGGTGAGACCGATGACCACATGGTGAGCAGCAATAGAAACCAGTTCACCTGCACCATCTACATATAAATTCAAGTTAGTGCAGGGGACTGTACTGTAAGATTGTCTTTAATAGTAGGTAGTATCCCCTTGCAGACATTAGCAGCAGCCCCCTGTAGACATTAGTAGCAGCCCCCCCCCTGTAGACAGCAGCCCCCCTGTAGACATAAGTAGCAGCCCCCCTGTAGACCACAGCCCCCCTTTAGGCAGTGGGCCCCCATTTAAAAAGCAGTAACCCCCCCCCCCCCTTTAGACAGCATAAGGGCCCCCCCTTTAGACAGCAGGGCCCCCCTTCAGACAGCAGCAGCCCCCCCTTTTAGTCAACAGCAGCCCCCCCCCCTCCCCCCCCGTTTAGACAGCAGCAGCAGCCCCCCCCCCGTTTAGACAGCAGCAGCAGCCCCCCCGTTTAGACAGCAGCAGCCCCCCCCCCCCCCCCCCCCCGCCTAGACATTAGTAGCAGCCCCCTCCTTGCAGGCAGCTCACCTCCTCTGTCGAGTGCTGGTGCTGCCGCTCTGCTGCCCCGTTCTCCCATCCTCCAGTCCGCATCATGTCGTCCTATGGAGGAGCATGTGACATACATGTCACTCTGCTTCCTGCGTAGCGTTACGCTGGGCGCAGGGGAGGAGGCGGAGTGACGTGTGTGTCACATGCTCCTCCATGGAACACTATGATGCGGACCGGAGGACGGGAGAACGGGGCAGCAGAGCGGCACCAGGTATCGGGCATGGTATCGGGGACATTAAACGAGTCCCCGATACCATGCAAATGGCTAGTATCGGCCCCGATACCGATACCAGTATCGGTATCGGGACATCCCTAATTATAAGCCATGATTACTATAAAAAGGAGATAAAACATTTTTATGAAGTATATTAGAAAGGTTAATGTTTTGCCAAAATGTACAACAAATAAAAAAAAAACTACTTAAAGGGGTATTCCAGGAAAAAAAACTTTTTTTTATATATCAACTGGCTCCAGAAAGTTAAACAGATTTGTAAATTACTTCTATTAAAAAATCTTAATCCTTTCAGTATTATGAGCTTCTGAAATTAAGGTTGTTCTTTTCTGTCTAAGTGCTCTCTGATGACACGTGTCTCGGGAAATGTCCAGTTTAGAAGAGGTTTGCTGTGGGGATTTGCTGCTAAACTGGGCGTTTCCCAGGACACGTGTCATCAGAGAGCACTTAGACAGAAAAGAACAACCTTAACTTCGGAAGCTCATAAGTACTGAAAGGATTAAGATTTTTTAATAGAAGTAATTTACAAATCTGTTTAACTTTCTGGAGCCAGTTGATATATAAAAAAAAAAAAAAGTTTTTTCCTGGATAACCCCTTTAATTATTTTTTTTTTTCAAATATGTTTCTATTTTTGTCTGATTTTTTTTTATTTCCCATGTTGTACTTTATTATGGGGGCAGAAATAGCTCTGTTAGCACCATTTTAAGATATGCTCTATTTGGTTTCACACAATGTAAAATTTGGTGCGTGTTTTAAAACAAACACGTAAGGTACCCAGAAAAAAATGTTTTTCAATGCCCTCTAAGGGAAACAGGCAACATAAGGTGTAGCTAAACAACCTCGAGCATACTAGGTCCGGACTAAAGCCTTTTGAGATCTTACAATTACAATAGGGGGAACAACATTTCTCCAATGTCTTGGAAATCTTCCTTCATGGACACAGCTGGCTTTCACTGCAAAATATTCTTCACTTTACAGGGGCTTTTGCTGAAAGCTTACCCGGGACTACAGGCCTACTCTCTGAAAGACCTCACTACACTGGCTAAACTTGCTTTCTCAGGGACAAAAAGGCTGGGCTATTCCAGGACCTCCCACCTTCCAGAAACCTTCCCCTAATAGTCTAGGGGCAATATAGATTATATGGGCTCTCCTGCTGGCAACTAGTATAAGGTAACACCAGAAGGTGGCAGCATAATGTGGTATAGGGTGTGATGCAGAGAAGATGGAATTACCCGAGGGACAGATGAAATTAACCCCTTGTATTCGTGATGCCAGGGTGTGGATTATCCTCAATACCACCCGAAGGTATACTGCTGGATCCTGGGCTAGGCACGGGGGGCAATAATGACTCCGACGCCAAGTTACGGGCAATGGTAGCTTTACTGAGTGACAGATGGAACAGTCTATACAGCTTAGCCAGGTCCACGGAGGTGACCAGTGACTTCAGAGACCTCAGGGCTTGCTAGGACTTGTAGTGTACTGGAACAATATTGCTGCAGGCCACGCTGACTGAAAACAGATGACTTTGACTTGACTGACTTGAATGGGACTGACTATACCCCAATTGTAGCTTACTTGAAGACTTGTGGTTGCTGGAGGGACTTGAGGTCTCCTATGGACTCCAGACACACTCTTAGGACTTGACTTGGCTGGACCTCAGCAAAGACTCAGGGCTGAGCTCAAAGAGAAAGAGTGAAGAGACTACTCGCAGGGCTTATATAGGGGAGACTCTGGTGGCGTCCCATAGGTCACTCTTAGGTGACATGGTCACTGACACCTCACTGGGTTACACTCACATGACAACAGGTTAACCACATGACAAAGATTCTTAAAGGTACAACACTCTTATATACAATACATAGCATAAAACCAGTTGTACAGTGGGAATAGGTGAAGGGGCCCAGGGGACACGCAGGGAGGCTGCCTGACAGGGCCGCGAGGGTACAGGGGTACAAATCCTGTACTGGGCCACCACAAACTCCCCCTCTTAAACACAGCCGTCCTTGGCACCCAGTCCTGGAGGGTGGACAACTGAAAGTGGCCGCTGGAGCCAGGTGACAACAACAGTTCCTGGGGCATTGATCCGTGATGTTCTTCACAGGCCTGGATAATGAATTAACATAACTGGGGACAAGTCCATGAAGCATTTATCAACAATGTCCTTACATGCTCCTGTTGTGATGGAATTTGAATATGTGGGGTTTGTAGAACTTGTAACTGCATCCTTAACACATTTAATACACTTGAACCGGCTCAGGCTCCGGAGGCTCTTAGCTGCTGGAGCCCTTTGGCACTAGCTACTTCTCCCCAGAGCACTATACATTCTTTGACAACATTACCTTCACACATAGCATCTCTGTCACTATACGTGCCTTACTTATATCTCAAGGGAACCCTCTGGCCAGTAGAACACCCTGTACACGAGGAACGGAAAAAGGATAGATATGTGAACATTTGACATTATGGCATGAAATATACATTTTAGCTGCAGTCCTAACTAAGCATTATATATGACTAGTCTATGTTCAAAACTCTATGTACATCACTGAATCGGTTCTATGTAAGCTGACTAAATTGGACTATATATTATACTGACAACTTTATTCAAGGTACTATGACTATTCTCTGTACCTGGCTGGTAATTTTCCCTGTGTTGACCTTTGGGATCTGCGTAGCACCACCTCTGGAGAACCTGGAACCTGTGGAGCTTCTGGAGCTTCAGCCGGCTCTTCTTCAGCAAACTCAGGAGCTGGAATTGGTTCAATACTTGCTGGACTCAGGATTGCTGGCATTTGCGCTGGAGATGTTGGAGATATGGTCGGCATACTGGAGACAGGTGTATGCCAACAGTGATAGGACTGGGACTGGCGTGGTGACTAGCGTGGGTTGAACTAGTCCCGGGGTTGGAGATATGCAGAAGAAAGCTGGCTGATTTGACGAAAACATGGGGAAATCCATAGATGGGTGGATCACCTCACCAGAGACATACTCCCTCGCAGGTCTGACATCTGGGGAGCTGGGAGCACTGGTAGATCTTCTCTGAGACAGAGATTTATACGATTCCGATGGATGACTTGTGGCTCATACCCAGGTTTCTGTACTTTGTCTACATCAGACTCAGGATAAGGTATGGCTATCACCGTATAGGGTTCTGTCTCCCAGATGGAAACCGATTTGTTAGTTCTTGGAAACTTCCATAGCCAGACTTTATCACCCAATTGAAGTGGTTTGGTGGAGGCGTGCTGGTCGTAATCTTCTTGTTGCCTCTGTTGGGCTTCACCCATCTTCTTACTGTAAACTTCTTTAGCTTCTTGGATCCTTCTTAGATGGTCAGAGACCCACTCAAGGGAGGCTTACGGAGAGTTGTTGATCGGGGCCTGTAGCCTGAATGTCCAGTCTTTAGGCAACTGCCCATGTCACCCCATCATCAAGTACAAAGGGGTATACCCCATAGAACAATGGACTGTATTGTTATATATCTCCGGTAATTTGGGCAGTAGTCGGGGCCACTCTTCTTGTCTTGACACAGAGGCTGCACGCAGCATATGGATAAAGACTTGATTGATGCGTTCACAGAGCCCATTCCTCTGAGGGTGGTAGGCGATGGTCCAGAGCTTCTGGCAGGCATGGGATTGACATAGCTTATGGAAGAGTTGGGCCTAGAAGGCCATTCTGCGGTCAGTTAGGACTGACTCCGGACACCCAAGGGTTTGCACCCATTTAGAGTAGAACATCTGGGCCGTGTTTTGGCTGTCAGAGCTTTGACGAGTACTATAACAAACCATTTGGAATAATGATCCACCATGGTGAGAGCATAAGTATACCCGGACTGGGTAGGAGATAATTTGACATGGTCTAATGCGACCAACTGGTTGGGCCTTTCACTTTGGATGGAATGGAGGGGTGCTCTTGCATCTTTGCGCACATTCTTGGCGACGCTGCAGACTGCACATTCACTGTGCCATTTCTCAATGTCACGCCACATTCCGATCCAGAATCTATGCCTGACAGTAGCTTCGGTCTTGTGGACTCCAAAGTGTTGTGACTGGTCATGATATGCATTAAGGACCATCACCGCGTCTCTTCAAGGAACCAGAATCTGATGAAGTCTATCACCAGAGACCAGATCCAAAGAATTTCGGTACAACAGTTCTTTGTGCACAAACAGTCGCTTCCTCTGTCGCCACAGATGTTTCCACTCTTAATCACACTGGGCCCGGCATAGACGGGTTGGTACCTTTTTCACCAGAAGGTAGTCCAACAGATCCCCCATGACTCGACTTTCGTCTTGAAGAGTCTTCCAGGTGTACAGGTCTTCTTTATCCTTTTCGAACCTGGGTTCACTGTCCGTGAGGGCGGTCACAACATTCTGGTTCACAAACCGTTGATAAAACGGGGTCTTTCTCCACGTCTTCAACAGGTGGTTCTTCGCCGGGGTTCATCCGAGATAGTACAACATCATTGACATTCGACTTGCTGCTTCTGTGCTTGATGGTGAAACTGTAATTGGCTAATCTTGAAGCCCAATGCTGTTTGATAGCACCCAACTTGGTAGTGTTCAGGTGGGCCAACGGATTATTATCCATGTAGACAGTAAAAGGAGTGGCAGCCAAATAGTCTTTGAACTTTTTGGTCACTGGCCCATACCAGGGCGGGAAGTTCCAACTTGAAGGAACTGTATTTAGCATTGTTCTTCTCTGCTCCTCGCAGGTTTGACTGGCATAGGCAATTACTTGCTCTTGTCCCTCCTGGTCTTTGGACAGAACAGCTCCCAGACCTTCAAAACTAGCATCAGTATATAGCTGGAACGGCTGACTGTAGTCTGGATACGCCAAGATGGGTGGTTCTGTCAGCAGACATTTAAGAACTCGAAATGCTGTCTCTTGCTCTTCGGCCCATTCAATTGGTAGTCTTCCATTGTAGTTCTCCTTCGCTGTACCCCACAGGAGAGCTTTGAGGGGTTCTGCAATTTGGGCGAAGTGGAGAATGAAGCGGCGGTAGTAGCCGGCAAATCCCAGGAAACCCCTGACATCTTTCAACGTGCGCATGGTAGGCCAGTTCTTTACAGCTTCTACCTTTTCAGGATTGGGCTGGACTCCCTCTGCACTGACAATATGACCCAAGTAATGGAGCTCAGGTTTAAAGGAAAACTGTCAGATATTTTCTCCCGCACTATCCACAGTACTGGTGTATAGTGCGGGAGACGCTGATTAAAACGCTGTTCGCCCGAAATTGTAGTTTTATTCTATGTGTATATCTTGCTGTAACTGGCACGGACGGGGCTTCTGCAGGTTAACTGGCACTGACGACAGCCCCGCTTATGAATATTCATCCCTCCTCCCTCCAATTAGGAGCGGCGAAGAGAGGGAGAACTGGAGGGAGGGGGATGAATATTTATAAGCGGCGCTGACGTCAGTGCCAGTTACCCTGCAGAAGCCCCACCCGTGCCAGTTACAGCAAGATATACACATACAATAAAACTACATTTTCGGCCGAACGGCCAGGCGGATCCGGGTAAGGTAGGGCTCGTTTTAATCAGTGTCCCCTGCACAATCCACCAGTACTGTGGATAGTGCGGGAGAAAATATCTGACAGTTTGCCTTTAAGCAAATGACACTTGGATGGTTTGATCTTTATCCCATGCTTGATCAAGACTTTAAAGACGTCTGACAGAGGTGTTCCTGGTAAGGCTCGGAATACACAATGACATCGTCCAGGTACAAAAAGACACTTTGGAAATTCCAATGACCCAGGCACCTTTCCATCAGATGCTGAAACATAGAAAGGGCACTGCATAGCCCAAACGGCATACTTTTAAACTCGAACAACCCCATGGGTGTCACGAAAGCGGTCTTCTCCCGATCTTCCACGGGCACTTGCCAATATCCACTGGTTAAGTCCAGGGTGGAGAAGTAAGCAGCTGACCCGAGGGCCATGAGTGACTCCTCGATCCTTGGCAAAGGGTAAGCATCTTTATGTGTGACATTGTTCAGTTTCCTGTAGTCAACACAGAAGCGGAGGGTTCCAACTTACTTCTTGATCAGGACCAGTGGCACTGCCCAGGGACTCTGACTTTCTTGGATCCACCTCTTTCATGTTTGCCAGCATCTTCTTGACAGTCAGGTACATGCCTGGCGCGACCGTGTCGCCTGTGAGGATTCGGTGCTGGATCATGGGGGTATGCCCGAAGTCTGTGGGGTGTTTGCTGAAAGCCTCATGGTACCTTTTGGCAACATTGATGACTCCATTGACTTGGTCCCTAGGGGTAGTGTCGTCTCCCACCTGGAGTTGCGCCCACCAGGGCTCTGGAGGGCTCGCACCGGATCCTTCTGCCGCTTGGGCTGCACGCTGTCGGGCCACTAGACATTCTGTCGGGCAACTATGCGTTCTGTCACAATGTCCTTCGACTGTAGGAGGTACAAATAAGCTACTGGAGTATATTTGGGTAAGACAGTAGCAGAATCAGACAGGTTCACTAACCGCACCGGGACTCTCCCGTTGATGACAGTGACAAGGCTTCTTGCAGCTCTGACAAGAGGATGATCTTTTAATTGCGTAGGTTCCAGCAGGGAATGATAGTCCCTATTCTTTACTCCAGGACGTGCACAACACCAGATGATGGTCTCCGCATTGGGTTGTAAAGTCATCGACCTGATGTCTTGAACTCGTACTCTGCAGATTTCACCTTGCTTGTTGGCAAACTTCTGCTCCGCCTGTAGAACTTTAAGTGGTACATGCTGGCCTGAAGGGGACATATGGGGAAGAAATGCATGCAAGGCATTTCAGCAAAACTATTTTTCATAATGTTCATCCCCAATATAAACTCAGCAGACCCCTTATCTGTCTCATTAGTTACAATCGCTCCCTGCCCGGTAAGTACATGCTCTCCCAATTGGCTCCCAGTATCCATGTCTGGGGAATGGTTGCCCATTACCTGCAACTACTCTGAAATTAACATCATTTGGCTCACACAAGGCAGGAGGCGAAATAAAGTGAGAGTCCTGATTTTGGTCGTTCGGGGGTTGGATCTGGTGACTGTTTACCTGAGGGCCGGTCCTCGACCTCAGGGGGAATCCATTTAAATCCCAGCACTACATTTTCCAATGGCTGGGCTTATTACAATAGGTGCAGAAAGGTCTCTGAGTCCCAGAAAATCTATTGGGTGGTGGATTACGGAAATTGGGATTGCGGGGAGCAGGGGCAGGTTTCCTGGGTAAGGGTGGTTCACGGTCAGGTGGAGCAGGCCGGGTTGCAAGCTCCTTAACAACTTCGGTCAATTGCTCAATGTCCTGCTTAACGTGCTGTAGATCTAAGGCTGCGGTGACTGGCAAAGTGGGCTGCACTGTGGCGGGGTACAGGGAATGGTGACGGTATCGGCCTGGCTACTGCCCCTAGTGGCTCTTGAACAGGTGTGAGGGTAGTACAAGTTTCCTCTAACTCAGTCCCGGACTCGATCACTTGGATAGCAGGTCTTTTAAATGCAGGAAATGACATGTTGGGATTTTGGACTGCTAACATTCTTAATTGGGCCTTGTCCCACTTGTTATGGGCTCCATCAATTAATCTGTCCATTAACTCTTTGTTGCCATGTTCTGGAGTTATACCATCTAACTTTTGGACAGTCTCTAGGACATTCTGTAGGGCTACAGCATATGCTCTCAAGGTCTCACCGGGCATTTGTCGCCATACACACAACCGGGGACTTCTGAGAAGGCTCCACCATTCTCAGATGCTGGCCAGGTGCGAACTGTCGTAGAAAACCAGACTTGTAATAATATTCAGCGTCAGTGGTGCCTGCCTGGGATTGCGAATTCGCAATAGTTGGAAAAACACAGACAGAGTCAGTGATTCTGCAACGCGGTTTCTCCCACCAGCTTCAGGAAGAATCCCCCTGTTACTGTGGGTTATGTTTATTTATCCCTAACAAAAGGGAGGGTTTACAAAGCCACTCCCACATACAGTACAAAGCCACGCCCATACATACAGTCAGCATTAGGTTACAAGGTAATGATTCAGCCTACAGAAGATATGACACACCTCCATGTGCCATCAATAACCAACACATCTGCAGCTATGGTGACCAGTTGACAACACATGAATCTACGCCATATCGCACAATATGAAGGCAATGTGACAACTTAATATTTCCACGACAGTTCCCCCCTTTTTGTCATATTCCTTCCTAGTGGTACATTACCTAGAGGGAAGAAGAACTAGATAGGCCAAGTCAGTCACCCCAATGAAGGCAAACCCAAGGGCCATTCCCACCAAGAGGTCCAGAAATGTAATAAAATAGTCCAAATTAAAAAGATCTTCCTGCTTGGAACTTTCAGCTTCAAACTTGAAATACGATGGCTTGATCTTCATCTTAGATTGATCTTGATCTCACGGTGTGGTTCGTTGCTTCATCCTTGTGATTCTCTCCATCAGGCCGCAGGAACATCGGCAAGTACATATAAAATTAGGATAGAAAAGAATAGTATTAAAATATATACTCCAAGTCATTGACTCCAAAGCTGAAATAAAAACACCTGTGGATCACCCAGACTTCCAGAAAACCCTTGCTGAGGGTTATGCATGAGTTATGGTCATGGCTTAAGTTATATAAACCCCCCCCCTTCCCATTCTGTCATCCAGAAATGTGCTGTTGCGTTCAATTGTTAAATCCCTACCACTTCCCATGGACAACCCAAAACTATATACGGCATAGATGGCGGCCATGGCGATGTGCTCTGACTATGGGGGCAGGATGGAGCACACCAAACATGTATTCTGAATAACAGATTAGGACAGCCACTCATACACAAACCTAGGGTTAATAAGGCCAGACAGTAGCCGACACTGATACTTAGACTCATTTTTCTGTGTATTTCCGCAGCTTCTGGAAATGGCCGGCGTGGATACAGGTGTCCTTGTCCTGAAGCTTTAGAGACGTCTGTGTTGTGTCAGCACTTGGAAAGGACCAGTATAGCTTCTATTCTTTTCTGTTGGAACTTTATAATGACCCAATAACCAGGTTGGATGGAATGTAAACAAGTTATTGAATCTAGGTCAGTGATAGATACATGGACATAATGGTGTTTCATGGAAAACTTGTGTTGTAGGGACTATAAATACTTAGTCAGCAGTACAGTCCTGTCTTAGGGCCAACTTAATAACTATGTATAAATATATTAGGGGACAGTACAGAGATCTCCTTCATGACCAATTTGTACGCAGGACTGTAGCTATAACAAGGGGGCATCCTCTACATTTAGAAGAAATAAGATTTCTACACCAGCACAGACAGGTTTCTTTACTGTAAGAGCAGTGAGACCACGGAACTCTCTGCCAGAGGGAGTATCATGTGAGCACAATAACAAGTTAAGGAGGAGGGGCCTGAATACATTACTGGAGATAAAATACTTTATGGATACTAGATGTATAGGAACAGAACGTTCATCCAGGGATTTAATCTGATACTATATTTGGAATCGGGAGGGATATTTTTTCCTAAAATGTGGCAATTGGCATCATCTTTTTAAGGATTTTTTTTCCTTCCTCTGTATCAACTTAGTAGGGGAACAATAGGGATAAAGGCTGAACCTGTTGGACTCTGGTCTTTATTTTCAACCTTATGAACTATGTAACTATGTCTTACGCTTATTCACAAACAAAATTTTGTACAGGGATTAACTGCGGGGACATTAAGGAGCATTTCTTACTGGATTAAGAGTATTTGGAAGACATTCTGGCCAAAACTGACTCGTGTTTGCCATGATCTTAACTATTTTGTTTTTAAATGTCCTATTTAACTTTTCAACCTTGCCGCTATTCTTGGGGTGGTATAGGGTGTGTGTAAACCCTGGTTAATGTTAAGTACAGTGCACACTTCTGCAAAATCCTGGCCAGCAAAGAAGGGATGGGAGCTTCCTTTACGAGATTTATTGCCAGACAGTCATGCCAATCATCCGCCTGAGGTCTTATGTCAATATCTTACCTTCTATCCCCCTTTTCTTCCTCCTCAAAAGGAAGAAAAGATGCTGTGTTTAAAACTGTACATCTTTTAATGGTAAAATTGGTGGGGGGTGAGGAGGGCAACCTCTTACTTTGTCAGATGAACTGCTGAACGATGTTTAGCTTTTACTTGGATCAAGATCTCTTGTACTAAGTGGGGCGTAAACAGTGTCTAGGACCTTTCATAGTAAAAGTGGACGGGTGGCTGTGGCATGGACACATCCTAGTGATCCTCTGGTTACAAGGTCCAGAGCCTTAGAAGGATACATAATCGGTCTGTATCTAGCCCCATGGCATTGAGTCAAGACCCCTGTGGCATGCCCTTTGCTCTCGTAGCAGAATAGGAATAAGGACAGCCGGTCCATGGAGTTGTCCTGTTAGCAATTGCACCTGTTGGTTAGGAGAGAAAGAGTAAAAGACCAACAAACTCTGGATCCTCTCTTTGAAGTCCCTCAGGGTAAAGGAGTCTCCATTGTAGGTAGGAAGGACAGGGTTCCCCATAAATACCGGTGCAGATGCTGGAACACCAGGACTGTTGATGTTGACTACAGACAAGGGGGGCAGGACCCCGCCTACTGGAGCAGGTGATGACCTTGCTGCTGGAGATGAGGGGGCGCTGGTGCCCAGTTGATCTGTGGTGCTGGGTTCTGACATTCAGCTGATTTTTGAGTGCGCTGTCGCTTTAAGAGAAATAAGGTGCGTTCCCCTTTAAGATGCTTGCTGAGGCACTGCAGCAGCTTTGACTTGACTGATACTTGACTGGGGGTACTGCAATGGATACTGCCCCTCTATTTTTCAGGCACCCTATGATGAACAGTCTTCCAACCAGACTTGCAGGCCGTACGTGACAGTAATGACAGATTCGGGCACAGGAGACTTGATACTGATGATCGGTGGTGATTGCGGAGCCTGTGATGCAGCATGGCTTTGCGGGTGACTGCCAGAGACGGGCGCAGCAGCCAGAACCTCCAAGATGACTGTGCCCAGGGAACTTCCTGTCAAGGTCCGGTCAGCAAAATCTTCCGCTGTGCAATACAGGGCGCCTCTTGGGTTCCTCCTCGCTTGATTGAAGAGGCGTCACCGCTGGGGACTGACATGGGTGAAGCTGCGACCGCTCATGGACCAGATTAACTCTTTCAGGTGCAGACTCTATACAGTTCACAATGGCAGATAACAGTCTTTTCTTCACCTCCCCCTCTATTTCACAAGCACCTCGGATTAAACACTTTTTACTGACAAAGTGCCGTACACTTTCTGGTACAATTTTTGTCGCACGTCGCTCGTGCGTTTTACTCTGCAATACTAGACACACTTCAGATTGGGGGGGTGCTTTAGGCATAAGGAGCATAAGGAGCACACCCGTATCCTGTTCGTAGGACGCCAAAAGTTGTGGTAGAGGGTGTGATGCAGGGCAGATGGAATTACCCTAGGCGCAGATGGCATTAACCCCTTGTATTCGTGATGCCAGGCGTGGTTTATCCTCAATACCATCCGAAGGTATACCGCTGGATCCTGGCTAGGCACGAGGGCAATAATGACACCGACGCCAAGTTATGGACAACGGTTGCTTTACTGAGTGACAGATGGAACAGTCTATACAGCTTAGCCAGGCCCACGGAGGTGACCAGTGACTTCAGAGACCTCAGGGCTTCCTGAGACTTGTAGTGGACTGGAACAATATTGCTGCAGGCCACGCTGACTGAAGACAGATGACTTTGACTTGACTGACTTGAATGGGACTGACTATACCCCAATTGTAGCTTACTTGAAGACTTGTGGTTGCTGGAGGGACTTGAGGTCTCCTATGGACTCCAGACACACTCTTAGGACTTGACTTGGCTGGACCTCAGCAAAGACTCAGGGCTGAGCTCAAAGAGAAAGAGTGAAGAGACTCCTCGCAGAGATTATATAGGGGAGATTCTGGTGGGGTCCCATAGGTCACCCTTAGGTCACATGGTCACTGACACCTCACTGGATTACTCTCACATGACAACAGGTTATCCACATGACAAATATTCTTAAAGGTACAACACTCTCATATATATATATATATATATATATATATATATATATATATATATATGTATATATATATATATATTACATAGCATAAAACCAATTGTACAGAGGGAACAGGCGAAGGAGTCCAGGGGACACTGCAGGGAGGCTGCCTGACAGGGCAGCAAGGGTACAGAGGTACAACTCTTTTACTGGGCCACCACACTAACACAACAGACAAACAGTATAAACAGTATAAAGGAGTACTCTGGGGGGGATAAGTGTCAGATCCCAGCAGTGGCCAACACGCCCCCTCAATGCATCTTTGTGTGCTGCACTTGGGTATCTCTGGCTCTCCCATAGAGCTGTAATGGAGGGGGCATTTTGGCCACAGCTTCATGCGGTGGTTGCCACAGCTCTTTTCATGCAGAGAGCCGGGACGCTGTGTGAAAGATCCTGGGGGTTCCCGCAGTCGGACCCCCTGCAAACCTGACACTAATACCCTATCTTTTGGGATAAGGGATACATTTTTTTTATCCTGGAGTACCACTTTAGCATCCTTCAACCAATGAACAACAACACACTATTACACACAGTGGGACACTGCGCTGTCATGACTCTCAACACTATATAAAGCAACTAACTGAATGACTCTGGGTACTGGGGGACTAATGTTGGTTTTCTGGCGGATAATTACAAGGGAATTCCTCACTCTGCAGACAAGACCAATAATGTTACAGACTAATAATCATTCCCATTGCAACTTTTATATGGAAAGATATTCAATCACAATCCTTTTTTATCATAGCTATCATTTTGCTGTTGTTTCTAAATAGATATGAAATTTACCCGATTACGTGTAATGTTTTTCATTAATGGGCAGCTTAGCTCCCCGGTTGTTTCTTGGTTTGTGTACCCTGTATAGTAGCTTCATTTGCTTGTTGTATTGGTTTATCTCTACTTACTGTCCATCATGGATAATTGCAGTTTTATTTCCCAAGTGACCATTGTAATTACCTTAAGTTTAGAGACGACGTGAAGAATGGAAAATTCACTAATTCTTTTATAATATAAAGGATTAAAGAAAAAACAACCCCTGGTGAAGGCTGTGCATGTACAGTGCGTATACAGCCCCATGAAGACAGCAATTTAAAGTGTACCTGATGTTAACAAAAAAAATATATATATATATCTATAATGTGAATAATATCATTATACGCATATTTGTAATATACTTTGGTTAAAAAGTGTGTAGGTTGTTGTCCCTGTAGCTATTGTCTGTGAGAAGTCCAAAAAACAGGAAGTGTGGGTGGACAAGCAGGGCTCTGTGCACTGAGGACAAGCAGGGCTCTGTGCACTGAGGACAAGCAGGGCTCTGTACACTGAGGACAAGCAGGGTTCTGTACACTGAGGACAAGCAGGGTTCTGTACACTGAGGATAAGCAGGGCTCTGTACACTGAGGACAAGCAGGGGTCTGTACACTGAGGACAAGCAGAGCTCTGGACACTGAGGACAAGCAGGGCTCTGTACACTGAGGACAAGCAGGGGTCTGTACACTGAGGACAAGCAGAGCTCTTTGCACATAGCAAACCTCTCCAGCTCTGGACAGTTCCTGACATGGAAGGAGGTGGCAGCAGAGAGCACTGTGGTCAGACTGGAAAGAACTACACAACTTCCTCTGGAGCATACAGCAGCTGATAAGTACTGGAAGGATTAAGATTTTTTAATAGAAGTAATTTACAAATCTGTTTAACTTTCTGGCAACAGTTGATAAAAAAAAATAGCTTTCCACCGGAGTACCCCTTTAAGTATATTACCTTTGTGCAAAATGGTAAGAGAGCCTAAGATACTCCGTACTAACTGACCAAATCATTTCCAAGGTCCTCCAATAAAATTCTGTCTCTTTATCTATATTTCTGGCTGATTTAGTCAATTCCAGTACTGAGCAGCCTCTCATAACTTAGATACCAGTTCACATCACATGTGGGTTTCACACATTCTAAAAAGGACTTTATATTTAGAAAACCATTTCCACGATGCTGAAAAAAACATCTCGCGGATGGTCAGGTGAAGAGTTGACATCATGGCAGAGATGACTTGTTCTCTCGACATGTTTTGGTGTCTGCTGCAGATTTCTCTCAAGGTTTGGAAGTGACTTGAGACCCTGTGAGATAAATCTTTACAGCATTGCATGAGCTGCTCCAAATAAAAGGATCTGAAAATTCTATTTACACAGATTCATATACTTCATGTCACTACCCTTCCTCTTGGCAGATTGCAGAAAGGTGATTATTTTGTAGATCGGTAGTTTCTAGTGTGCTGCGGCAGTCCGGAGAGAATGATGAGGAGCTAAGACCCCTGGGAGTTGTAGTTTTCCCACAGCTGGAGGCACACTGGTTGGGAAACGCTGCAGTAGGTCATTAAAGGGATACTCTGCCCCTAGACATCTTCTCCCTTCTCCAAAGGATCGGGGATAAGATGTCTGATCTCAGAGGTTAAGTTCTGGAGGCTTGTGACATCACAGCCACGCCCCCTCAATTCAAGTCTATGGACTTGCATTGAGGGGGTGTGGTCGTGATGGCATGAGTGGGGTGTCGCCTTGATGTCATGAGCCCCCGCATCGCCAGTCATCCGGAATTTCACTCTGTGCACCGGATTTCTGGGGTGCCGCAGCCGAGATCGTGGGGGTCCCCAGTGGCGGGAACCCCCACGATTAGACATCTTATCCCCTATGCGTTGGATAGGGGGATAAGATATCTAGGGGCGGAGTAGCCTTTTAAAAATGCAAGGTGAACTACTAAAAATGCACAGACAACCAATGTATTTTGGTTCGGCTCGTTCAGGGTTTTTTCTCTTATAAAAACCTATTTAAAGAGTTACAATTCTTGAGCTTCATTTGAAGGCACAAGCGCAGGCCCACAGATTAAAATTGTCTGAACGCGGACACCCCCCTTATCGTGGCGTAACCATTGCCGGAGGCTACTACTTTCTCTCTTCTCTCAAGCATTGACTTTCAAATCATTTAAAATTCTCCTCTCATCCTGACAAACATTACTCTTTTTTTTTTTTTCCCCCATGAAAAGTGTGATCCCGTCTTCCACAAAATATAACAAGACATTTACAAAGCAATTTGCTAAATACTAAGGAAACACCGCGAGTTCCTCTTGTGTCATTTGTCGTATGACAGCATTTGAAATGTGTCTGAACTCGAAACAGTGCTAAGAATTTCAACGGCTCTGACAGAAAACATTGCCGCGCTTACGGCGGTGTCACAGGAAATTACAATTAGCCCCCGTATTGTGTGTGTGATGAATGTTGAAAAACAAACAATTTAACATACATTTACGTTCTTAATTCTCCAGCACGAACGGTTGAAAGTGCATGGATTGTCAGTCACCGCGAGAGTAATTGAAGGGTGCCCCTGCCACTATCCAAGGTTCTGTTATATAAATACTTTAAGAAACAAATTCTAGTGGAAGATGAGATTTTTCCAGTTTTTTTTATTATTATTTTTACTTTTTATTTTGTGTGTGTTTAACATGTATAAATGGGCTTTAAAACCCAGCATGCTTTACTAGATAATCTGTGCGCGGATATTGCTGAGAGATGATCTGTCGTATCAAAAATGTAGCATTTTCCTCTATGTCAGGAAATGTACAGTGACCCCCCCCCCCCCCCCCCGACCTACGATGGCCCCGACATACGATCATTTCAACATACGATGGCCTCTCAGAGGCCATCACATGTTGAAGGCAGCATCAACATACGATGCTTTTGTATGTCGGGGCCATCGCATAAACGGCTATCCAGCAGGGCAGACTACTTCAGCTGGCACCGGATAGCCGCTTAGGGTGCCCCGTGTGGTCTGCTGATGATCACTTACCTGTCCTCGGGGCTCCGGCGCGTCCTCTTCGGGATCCCCTGCATTGTCGGCGCTCTCCATCATCGTCATCATGACCCTGCGCACGCCGTCCCGTCATCCAATAGGAGTGGCGTGTGTAGCGATGTGATGGTGGCGACGGAGAGCGCGGATGACGGGGAAGAAGAGGCCTTGCCAGAGCGTCGGGGACACCTCGGGGATGCGGTGACATCGATGGACGGCGACATCCCAGGCAGCGGTGACGACCGGTGATGGTCCAGAGCGGCGGGGACACGTGAGTACAACTTCCTCTACCAGTGGTCTTCAATCTGCAGACCTCCAGATGTTGCAAAACTACAACACCCAGCATGCCCGGACAGCCGTTCGCTGTCCGGGCATGCTGGGTGTTGTAGTTTTGCAACATCTGGAGGTCTGCAGGTTGTAGACCACTGTCCTATACTTTACATTGCACGGATCCCTCAACATGCAATGGTTTCAACAAACGATGGTCTGTTTGGAACGGATTGCCATTGTATGTTGAGGGACCACTGTAATTTTATTCGCATAACCAGTTCCTAAGGCTTAAAAAAGGGGTACTCTGTTGCTAGATGTCTTAGCCCCCATCCTGTGGATAGGGGATAAGATGTCTGATCATGGGGGGATTCAACCACTAAAACCCCGCGATATCTCTGGCCCGGAGAAATGTTTATGTTTAGAACGCCAGCAGTACTAGGCTACAAAACAGCCGTGGTCGTCATGCTCCTTCCATTCAAGTCTATGGGAGAGACAGAGATACAGCGTTCGGGTATCTCCGCATCTCCCATGGAGATATATGGAAGGGATGTGAAGGCCACAGGTTCGGCTGTCATGGCTAGTAATCCAGCACAGAAAGGAGATCACTCTGTGCATGTGGATTATGGCTACTGGGGCACCCTGCAGGAGATGGCAGGGGAAGTCCCAGCGGTGGATAGAGGCGGAGTACCCCTTTAAAGGGAACCTGTTGTCAGATTTTACCATATTATAAGGTGTGACAATGCATTTAATATGGTAAAATCTTCTTCCTCACCATCCTCGGGGGACATTCCTGTGGGCAGGGATATTCAGAATATAATGTTTGAAAGTATTTCCCGCCGGCCCCGTAAGTAGTTTCCTGGACAGAGATCTATACTCACCTAGTCCCGCTACTCCGGCTGTAATCACGCCCCTCAGTATGATTGACAGCCCTTGTCACCGCTGTCAATTGACGAGGGCTGTCATTCACTTTGAGGGGGAGTGATTACAGCCAAAGCAGCGGGACTAGGGACTACTTACGGGGCTGGCAGGGACTGCTGGCAGGAAACTCTCCCAGGGATGGTGAGGAAAAAGGTTTTATCCCAAATAATGCGTTCCCAGACATTATATATGGTAAAATCTGATGACAAGTTTCCTTCAAAGGAGTACCCCAGAGGTATGAAAACTTTTAAATCAACTGGCACCAAAAAGTTATACAGATATGCAAATTACACCCATATAAACATCTCAAGCCTTCCAATACTTATCTGCTGCTGTATGCTTCAGAGGAAGTTGTGTACTTCTTTCCAGTCTGACCACAGTGCTCTCTGCTGCCACCTCCGTCTGTGTCAGGAATGGTCCAGAGCAGGAGCAAATCTCCACTACTGGTCTGGACATTTCCTGACATGTACACAGGTGTCAGCAGAGAGCACTGTGGTCAGAATGGAAAGACAACATTACTTCTTTAAGGGTAAACAGCAGCTGATAAGTACTGGAAGGAGGCTACCTGCCTACTATGGTTACTACCTGCTACTAGAGGGGCTACCTACTTCTGGGTTACTTGGCTAATGGAGGCACTACCTACTATGGGGGATACCTTTTTTTCTGGGGGTTACCTGCTTACTGAGGGGACTACCTACCCCTGCCTACTTGCAGGACTACCTACCAAATGGGGGGAACTACCTATCTCCTGTGGGAAACAAACTTAATGATAATCTTGTCTACCCAATGGGGGATCTTTTTGACATTTAGGAGACTATAGATTGTGAGATTTATACAGGTGGGATAGATGTTAAAAATAGAAGAAGCCTAAGATATTTTCTGGCACATACTTCGAAAAAGAGTTATGGCTGGAAGAAGTCATTTGGAGAAGAAAAAGGGGGAAGAATGACTCCAAGAAGACGTCCCCTGTGAGTAACTTCTGGCATCTACATGGTATTTATGTGGTTACTATAGGGCAGAATATAATTGGAAATTCAAAGTAGTGGACAGATTTTACTGTGCAGGAAAACATTTTACAACTTAATCAGGAAAGGTTCACACCATATTTTTGCATTCTGCTGAAGCATCCTGCTTTTAAATGGGTTATCCACCATAAGGTGATTTTAGTATGTACCTGGCAGACAGTAATGGACATGCTTAGGAAGGATCTGCGCTTGTCTTGGGGCTAAATGGCTATGTTGTGAGATTACCATAACACTGTGGTTAGCTTTTTGTGAACAAGTATTTCCTTTCTGAGTTTTCTTTTTTGACTACAAATCCCATAATTCAATTTTCCTCCTTCCCACACATCAGCCACCCCACCCATTGAAACATAAATGAGCTGCATCCATTCAAAAGGCCTGTGGTTTTCAATCAGGGTGCCTACAGCTGTTGTATTAGTTGCAGATTGATCCCTCCACCCATTGAAGCAGACAGGCTCCCTGTCATCAGCTGACTAGTGAGTCAGGTCTCGGCCGCATTGCAACCTGGGATAACTCTGAGACAACAGTAATTTTGTACGCTGTTTGCATTGTCAGCCACACATCCCCCCATGTTATAGGGGATGCACGGTCAATGGCTGATTACAGCAAAGGGACACATGAACAATCCTGGGATTATTCCTGCAACCCTCCCTGCAAAATTGCTGAGTCATTTAATAGGCAGATCAATGAGATTGGTGCCCATTTTCAGTGCAGCCCAGACCATCTAATGTGGCCCAGAGCCCATGGACAGATAGGGCTTGGCATCACGACCAGTCTCTACCTTTTACTTTTTCATATTTTGCTAGTATGCACCAGGCACTCCTCTCGGAAGCAGGAAGAAGAGAGATCAGGGGACCAGTTGAAGCCGAACAGGAGCTGCAAGGGACCAGGGCTAGGTAAGTATAGTTTTTTTTCTCTATTTTTCCCCTGTCCAATTGCCTAATTTGTGCTAGCATTAAGAACACGTTGGTCAATCAGATCACTTCTTTCATTTTTGAAGAGGCCTTTGAAAATGGTTGCTATGGGCAACTGGTCAACTTTTCCTCAGTACAGGTCTTGATGATTCTCCCCCCAGTATTCCTTTATTGGGTACACCTTTCTGGTACCATTGCTTTCATTCTTGGGGGCATATTTATTAAATGGTCCTGGGAACCTTCCCCACATTTTGCTCAATATGGACATGATGACGTCACACAGTTCTTACATAGACATGATGACATCACACAGTTCCTCCATAAGGACATGATGACATCACACAGTTCCTCCATAAGGACATGATGACATCACACAGTTCCTTCATATGGACATGATGACATCACACAGTTCCTCCATATAGACATGATGACATCACACAGTTCCTCCATAAGGACATGATGACATCACACAGTTCCTTCATATAGACATGATGACATCACACAGTTCCTCCATATAGACATGATGACATCACACAGTTCCTCCATATAGACATGATGACATCACACAGTTCCTCCATATGGACATGATGTCATCACACAGTTCCCCCATATGGACATGATGACATCACACAGTTCCCCCATATGGACATGATGACATCACACAGTTCCTCCATATGGACAGGATGACATCACACAGTTCCTCCATATAGACATGATGACATCACACAGTTCCTCCATATGGACATAATGACATCACACAGTTCCTCCATATGGACATGATTACATCACACAGTTCCTCCATATGGACATGATGACATCACACAGTTCCTCCATATAGACATGATGAAATCACACAGTTCCTCCATATGGACAGGATGACATCACACAGTTCCTCCATATGGACATGATGACATCACACAGTTCCTCCATATGGACAGGATGACATCACACAGTTCCTCCATATGGACATGATGTCATCACACAGTTCCTCCATATGGACAGGATGACATCACACAGCTCCTCCATATGGACATGATGACATCACACAGTTCCTCCATATGGACATGATGACATCACACAGTTCCTCCATATGGACATGATGACATCACACAGTTCCTCCATATGGACATGATGTCATCACACAGTTCCTCCATATGGACATGATGACATCACACAGTTCCTCCATATGGACATGATGACATCACACAGTTCCTCCATATAGGCATGATGACATCACACAGTTCCTCCATATGGACATGATGACATCACACAGTTGCTTCATATGGACATGATGACATCACACAGTTGCTGAAGATTTGTCGGATACATGATGAGAATCTCCCGTTCCACCACATCCCAGCGGTGATCTATTGGATGAGATCTGGTGACTGTGGAGGCCATTGGAGTCCAGTGACCTCATTGTCCTGTATGAGATTACGTCATGTGACATGGGGCATTATCCTGCTGGAAGTATCATCAGAAGATACAGGGGACACTGTGGTCATAAAGGTATGGATATAGTCAGCAACAATACACAGGTAGGCTGTCGTGTTTAAACAGTGCTCAGCTGGTACTGAGGGGCCCAAGAAAGGGTGTCCACATACAAGGCTTATGTTGGTTGATTGGTTATTTGAGATACTCTTGTCTTTCTGTAATCTCAAACCAGTCTGCCCATTCTTTTCTGACCTCTGACATCAAGGCATTTTCCTTTACACAACTGCGGCTTACTGGATATTTATTTATTTTTCGGACCATTCTTTGTAAACCTAGAGATGGTTTGTTTTGAAAATCCCAGTAGATCTGCAGTTTCTGACATACTCAGACCGGCCAGTCTGGCACCTGGCAAACTAGTAACTTTTACCACATTTGTGGTAAAATTGCTACAAAAGACTTTAAATGTTAATAAAACGTTAATAAAACACTGCCATTGTGATTACAGGTGAAATCATTTTCTCTTTAGGGCAATATTTATCTCAGCTAACACACTTTCAGTAAAAAAAACAATGTAATGTGAACTGATACCAAACCACTTATGAGTCTAATGAGTTCAGCTGGGTGATCTCCAGCACTAGCAGCCTAATGAGATGACCAGGTGCAGTGATCAAATACCACAACGACAGCCTGACGATTCATGGGAAATGTAGACTGCATTACAGAACCCACATCATTGTGCATTTGGAAACCAATATGGAGTTTACCTATGCCTGCCACATCAGCAAAAAGAGGTAAGCAAAAGGCATACACAAGAAGTTCTACATTATTCTCTTATATTAGCCTATACTGCACTATAGTTACAGAGTTAAATAGTTAGTATGGTTGAAAAAAAAGACACATGTTCATGAAGTTCAACCAAGGAGGTGAAGGGAAGGGGTATGGGTAAATGAAGGGGAAAGGATTCTATATTTCTGCGTATGCATTAATGTAATTTTGTTATAGGAATGCATCTAACTCTGTTTTGAAGCCCTTAAAGGGGTACTTCCCTGTCCCATCATTTGGAACATTTAGCTCTGAACGTCGGGTGCAGGCTGCGGGGGTCGTGATGTCACAACCATGCCTCTGGTGACATCACACCACGCCCCCTCAATGCAAGTCTATGGGAGGGGGCGTGGTGGCTGCCACGCCCCCTCCCATAGACTTGTATTAAGGGGGCGTGTGATCACAAGGGGCATGGCTGTGACATCACAACTCGACCGCGACCTGCACCCAGCGTTCGGACCTAAATGTTCCAAATGCTGGGACAGTGGAGTACCCCTTTAAATGTTTCTTCTGTTACCAGCTCCTGAGGTAGACTGTTTTTATAAATTCACCGTTCTTATGGTATAGAAGGCTTGTCACCCCTGGAGACTAAACCATTTTTTTTCTCCAGATGGAGGGAGTGCCCCCTTTGTCTTTTCAGGGGTATTTCCCTGGAACAGTTTTTCCCTATATTTTTTGTATGGGCCATTTATATACTTAAATAAGTTGATCACGACTTCCCTTAAAGGGGTTATCCAACATAAAGCGACTTTAGTACTCACCTGCCAGACAATAATGGCCTTGTCCTGAGTCCCCATCATGCTGTTGGCTTGTTTGTGTTAAACTGGTTATTTTTTGTTTGCGTTCCCGCCCTCCAACTACAATCCCCAGAATCCCTTGTTTCTAGGTGGGAGGTGACTTATTTCCCTCACACACATCAGCCACCCCACCCATTGCAGCACAGCTAGGCTCCCTTCTATGTGTTGCTGTGCTTCAAACTACAATTCTCTGCCACCTGGTGGAGAATGATCTCCCTCCTACCCACCAGGGAGCACCCAGTGTCTCTTCTCAAGACTAAACAAGTGTAATTCTTTACATTTTTCCTCATAGCTAAGATGTTCCATGCCCCTTATTAGTTTAGTTGCAAATCTCTTATATAAAAATAAAATAATTTCCTGCATGCTTCTTTTATATATAGGATCTACATGTGTTTTTACGGGGAACAAAAAGTTGACTTGAAAAACCTAAAAAAACACCCAAATATTTTATAGGTGTTGCCCACAAATGTGAATTTAGTCCTAGATAAACCAAATGTTTTACGATAACATCAAACTATATAAATTGTAATAAAAATGTATAATAAAAACAGAAACAGGGCTGGAAATATCCAGTCTGATCCCTAGCACAGCAGTCACCCCTGAGATAGTCCCTTTCATCTGAGGGATTTCAGCTACGGCACGATGAAGAGTCAGCAGCCGCTACGGGTGAGAAGCATTTGTGCTTCTTCTTTTTTTTTTTTTTCCTCCCTTTCTCTCTCTCTTCAGAATCAAACCGTACGCATGATCCAATTTCCGTGGATACAGCAAATTCGTGATACAATTTGAAGCTGAAAATCCCCGCTATTGTCGCCTTATTTTTCAAATCTGCAAAAGGAAAAAAAAAAACTTCGTTCTCCAAGGGAAAATGGTTTTACAGATTGCGGACGACATACTCAGTTGCATATTACATAAATGTATGCGGTGGAACAGAAAGGCTCGACAAAGCACCGGAGGCTATAAAATACATTAGGGTCTTGTCAGGTCACAGGCTGGTGCAGGTTCTGCTTCTGTTCACCATCTCTGTTTTTCCATTCTCCACAGTGTTTAGACCTCGCATGGTAATTCAAGCCTCCTATTTAATTATCTCATGGCTATTTTATTACTTGGAGAGATATAACAAAAAAAAAAAAACGTTAAAAAAAAAAAAAAAAGAGTTATAGCAGGAGACCCCCGAAAAGTGAAGAAAAAAAAAAGAAAAAAAGACCCCAATTGGTGGCTATGTAGCTTTTAATGTCTATGTGCATCTATTATAAATTAGATGTAAAATAATACATTTGATTATTTTATTTTTATTTATTTATGCATTTTTTTAATTCATTTTATTTATTTATTTTAATATATTTATTTGTTTATTTTGTCTTTATTTATTTATGCATTTTTTTATTTTTTTTCATTTTATTATATTTATTGATTTATTTTATTTTTATTTATTTATGCATTTTTTTCCTTTATTCATTTTATTTATTTATTTTTATTATATTTATTTTATTTTACTTATTTATGTTATATTTATTTATTTATTTATAATCGTGCATTGACTGTATATTCTGTGCATACTTCATAGTAGCTGCAATGAATGGCAATGGATTTAAGCAATGAAATATCATAGACAAGAAGTCTCCAAACTATTGACCACCAGCTGTTTGCAAAACTTCAACTCCCAGCATGCCCGGACAGCCGTTGGCTGTCCGGGCAAGCTGGGAGTTGTAGTTTTTCAAACAGCTGGGGGTCAACAGTTTGGAGACTAATGCACTCTAGAGAAATTACAACCCCTTCCCCAGAGACCTAAAAGTGACAGAGGGGATGTGTAAACCCCTATTCACATCAAGTAGTTTTGGCAGGACTGGCTAGCTGTCTATTTCATATGGATGCCTTCTATAGGCTTCTAGCAGTACAACAGATCCATCCTAAAATCCTCTGCCCTGTAATGGCAATGAAATGGCTCTGTTGGCGCTGTCTCAGGCTACACAGCAAAGCTGAAAAGTAAACTGTAGAAAATCAACTAACGGTGTTGGCTTTAGCAGTGTAACCGCAAGATTTCTTATATGGACACATAATAAATAAATAAAAAATCAATACTAAACTAAATATAATAAATAAATACTAAACATTTCATAAATAATAATAAAAAATAATGTGACTTTGGGATAATCCATTCTCTATTAAAAGTCTACGTTTGGTTAACAACGTGACTAGTTTAAACTTCCCATAGAAGTTGTTGTTCATCTATTTCTTAGAGGTAAATTCTGTCTATATATTACTATGAACTTATTCGTCATTCTGGAGTATGGAAAAGCTGAGTGAGCTGAAACGGAGGATGTATCGGTTGTCAACCTGCTTAATCAGAAACAGATATGCAGAAGAAACAATAGTCTAACCATAGGAGATAGGGGATAAGGAGCTGCTCGCGGGGCGTCTGACCGCTGGGACCACCCGCGATCTCCGGAACGGGACCCCGGCTCTCAGTGAGGAGCGCGTGCGGTAGACGGCACGTGCTCCATTCATTTCTCTTTGGTGCTCCCATATAAATGAATGGAGCACATGCCATCTACCACATGTGCTCCTCACTGAGAGCCGGGGTCCCATTCCAGAGATTGCAGGGGGTTCCTATCGATCGGACCCCCTGCGATCAGCTACTTATCCCCTATTCTTTGGGTAGGGGATAAGCTATTTTTCGCTGGACTTGTCCTATTAAGGGGCACTCCGGTGGAAAACAATTTTTTTTTATTTTAATTTTTTTTAATCAACTGGTGCCAGAAAGTTAAACAGATTTGTAAATTAATTCTGTTTAAAAATCTTAATCCTTCCAGTACTTATCAGCTGATGTATGCTCCACAGGAAGTTCTTTTCTTTTTGAATTTCTTTTCTGTCTGACCACAGAGCTCTCTGCCGACACCTCTGTCCATGTCAGCAACTGTCCAGAGAAGGAGCCAATCCCCATAGCAAACCTATCCTGCTCTGGACAGTTCCTGACACGGACAGAGGTGTCAGCAGAGAGCACTGTGGTCAGACAAAAAAAGAAATTCAAAAATGAAAAGAACTTCCTGTGGAGCATACAGCAGCTGATAAGTACTGGAAGCATTAAGGTTTTTTAAATAGAGGTAATTTACAAACCTATTTAACTTTCTGGTACCAGTTGATTAAAAAAAAAAAAAAAAAGCTTTCCACCAGAGAACCCCTTTAAGAGCAGAAGACAGCTTACAGACTGATATTTACTAGGGTTGGAGGTTTATTGTAGTGGGAAATGCCGAAGTTATTATACATTACACTAGGGAATATTTGCGAAACCCTTGTTATTCATTTTGTCACGTAAAAGTGGTAAAATGAGTCAATGATATCATAGCTTGTGAATGATACACCACAAGTATTGGCAATCTTTGTATCAACAGCATAAAGTATTACCGTCTCTGTTTATCTCTGACATCCCCAGAATAAAAACTTTCGAAATAGAAAATGTTATATTTTTGGATATTTTATACACTATTTTTTTTACATTCTATTTATATTTTATATTCTATTTATACCCTCTAATAATAACTATGACTATAGTCTCCATATAAGGATAGTACGGTCTTTTGCTTTGGGATGTCCTATTATCACTTTCTCACGAGCATAAGGTGTCCCAACAAGAAGCTGCTGGTACCCTCTGCAGTCAGCTATTTGTGGAGGGTAGCCAGCTGCAAGTGGTCAACTTTCCTGCAGTGCCTCCGCTGGAGAAGTAAGGCATTACACTTTGTGAGATTAAAGCAATAGACTCCTATGGACAAAGTTTTTTGTTTTTGTTTTTTTAATCAACTGGTGCCAGAAAGTTAAACAGATTTGTAAATTACTTCTATTAAAAAATCTTAATCCTTCCAGTACTTTTTACGAGCTGTATACTACAGAGGAAATTTGTTTCTTTTTTGGATTTCTCTTATGTCACGACCACAGTGCTCTCTGCTGACCTCTGCTGTCCATTTTAGGAACTGTCCAGAGCAGCATATGTTTGCTAATGGAATTTTCTTCTACTCTGGATAGTTCCTAAAATGGACAGCAGAGGTAAGCAGAGAGCACTGTGGTTGTGACATAAGAGAAATCCAAAAAGAAAAACATTTCCTCTGTAGTATACAGCCCCTAAAAAGTACTGGAAGGATAAAGATTTTTTAATAGAAGTAATTTACAAATCTGTTTAACTTTCTGGCACCAGTTGATTAAAAAAAAAAGTTATCCATGGGAGTACCCTTTAAGGATAGGGGATAAGATGTCTGATGGCGGGGATCCCGCCGCTGGGGACCCCCGCATTCTACCATGCGGCACCCACGTGTAATGGCTTCCAAAACCGCTGGAGGCCCACAGGCTAATACCATCCCAACCATGAGAACGGAAGATCGTGACATCACGACTCCGCCCCGTGTGACATCACAACCGCTGTCACGCCCCCTCCCATAGACTTGCATTGAGGGGGCGGGTGTGACGTCACGATCTTCCGTTCTCGTGGTCGGGATGATATTAGCCTGAGGGCCTTCAGCGGTTTTGGAAGCCATTACACGTGGGTGCTGCATGGTAGAATGCGGGGTTCCAGAAGCCGTTACAGGAGGGTGCCGCATGGTAGAATGCGGGGGTCCCCAGCGGCGGGACCCCCGCCATCAGACATCTTATCCCCTATCCTTTGGATAGGGGATGAGATGTCTAGGGGTGGAGTACCCCTTTAATGCAGTGGTCTCTAAATTGTGGCCCTCCAACTGTTGCAAAACTACAACTCGCAGCATGCCCGGACAGCCATTGGCTGTCCGGGCATGCTGGGAGTTGTAGTTTTGCAACAGCTGCACGGCCACACTTTGGAGACTACTGTCCTACATAAAAGTACTTATGATAGAGACAGATCTTGAAGGAGAGAGAGAGGCTCAGACCTGACTGATTCAGTCCTATTAGGCAGGAAGAAACTGTGCAGGACTCCCCTACCTCGAGGATCTGCATTATTAGCCAACAGCTGTCCGGGCATGCTGGGAGTTGTAGTTTTGCAACATCTGGACGTCCAAAGTTTGGAGACCACTGATCTAACCTTTTGAGAATAGTGTACCAACAATAAGCTACTGGGACCCTTAACGGTCAGCTATCTGAACGGGAGCATCCAGCAGCAAGTGTTCAATTCCCCTGCAATGCCTCCGCAGGACAAGTAAAGCATTATCATTTTGAAATCAATGGGCTGTCCATTTAAAGGGGTACTCCATGGAGAAAAAAAAATTCAAATCAACTGGTGCCAGAAAGTTATACCGATTTATAACTTACTTCTATTTAAAAATAGTAATCCTTCCAGTACTTATCAGCTGCTGTATACTCCAGAGGAAGTTGTGTAGTTCTTTCCAGTCTGACCACAGTGCTCTCTGCTGACGCCTCTGTCCGTGTCAGGAACTGTCCGGAGCAGGAGTGGTTTGCTATGGAGATTTACTCCTGCTCTAAACAGTTCCTGACACGGACAGAGGTGGCAGCAGAGAGCACTGTTGTCAGACCGGAAAGATCTGCACGACTTCCTCTGGAGCCTACAGCAGCTGATAAGTACTGGAAGGATTAAGATTTTTTAATAGAAGTAATTTACAAATCTGTTTAACTTTCTGGCACCAGTTGATTTAAAAAAAAAATTCCCACCAGAGTACCCCTTTAATGCATGGACATACTGGGTCATCCAGAGGCTCATAGCTGGTGGCCCTAATCAGGAGACCCCCACCCCTTATTGTTTAGTATTTCCCAACATGTTATTTAACAATGTTTTATTTTTTTTTTTTTTTTTTAACCAGTCAACCCCCTTTAATTTGCAAGACGAAATCTCTCGGTTACAAGCCGACTAATAATTCAATAGCAGTATTGATAGAAGAACAGACAACAAAGGGTATCATTCACTGTAATGAATACCTTCCTGCACAGATATTGCACAATGTATCAATACTGTATTATGTGTTTTATAGCAGGTCTTAATGCTGTTTTATGTGAGGTCTAGGTGTCAAATACAAACCACGCACACATACTGCCCTTTAGAAAGTCAAGATATCAATTTCTTTCACATGGTGTTCTATTTCCAAAAACCACAAGTATTATCTGCTTACTGTCAGGATTTTCAGCCAGGTCGCTGTCCTCCTTCCTTGAGGATGTCACTGCTTTGGCCAATGTCAGTAATTGTGCATAGTGACATCACCAACGTTGATCATGATTGGCTACGGTAGTCTTGCGATAGAACAGGTGACATCGTAGGCCGGTGTTTCCCAGCCAGGGGGCCTCCAGCTGTTGCAAAACTACAACTCCCAGCATGCCCGGACAGTCTATTTCAGTGTTTGCCAACTAGCGTGCCTCCAGCTGTTGCAAAACTACAACTCCCAGCATGCCCGGACAGTCTATTTCAGTGTTTGCCAACTAGCGTGCCTCCAGCTGTTGCAAAACTACAACTCCCAGCATGCCCGGACAGTCTATTTCAGTGTTTGCCAACTAGCGTGCCTCCAGCTGTTGCAAAACTACAACTCCCAGCATGCCCGGACAGTCTATTTCAGTGTTAGCCAACTAGCGTGCCTCCAGCTGTTGCAAAACTACAACTCCCAGCATGCCCGGACAGTCTATTTCAGTGTTTGCCAACTAGCGTGCCTCCAGCTGTTGCAAAACTACAACTCCCAGCATGCCCGGACAGTCTATTTCAGTGTTTGCCAACTAGCGTGCCTCCAGCTGTTGCAAAACTACAACTCCCAGCATGCCCGGACAGTCTATTTCAGTGTTTGCCAACTAGCGTGCCTCCAACTGGCTCCAGAAAGTTAAACAGATTTGTAAATTACTTCTATAAAAAAAATCTTAATCCTTTCAGTATTTATGAGCTTCTGAAGTTAAGGTTGTTCTTTTCTGTCTAAGTGCTCTCTGATGATGATGTGTCTCGGGAAACGCCCAGTTTAGAAGAGGTTTACTATGCATATTTGCTTCTAAACTGGGTGGTTCCTGAGACAGGTGTCATCAGAGAGCACTTAGACAGAAAAGAACAACTCAACTTCAGAAGCTCATAAGTACTGAAAGGATTAAGATTTTTTAATAGAAGTCATTTACAAATCTGTTTAACTTTCTGGAGCCAGTTGATATATAAAAAAAAAAAAAAAGTTTTTTTCCTGAATAACCCCTTTAAATGGGCACTGTCAGATTTAAAAAAAAATGTATGTTGTACATCTTGGCAAACATTAATCTTTCTAATATACTTCATAAATTAATTAATAATAAATCTTTTTTTTTAATACAAATTATGGCTTATAAAAAAAAAAGGAAAAAAAAACACTAGGGGTCCCCATAACATCCAGAACTGTCTACAGTATCATCTTTGTCCCAGCTGAAGCACAGGCCGGGACAATGTCCAGGAAGGGAGGGGGCGGGACTAGTACTCCTCTGTGCTCACTCCTGTCCTATCAGAATGAGGAATGAAAACTGGGAGGAGGAGGTTACAGAACAGCCTGCAGTGATTGAATGAAGAGACCCAGCACAGCACAGAAGACTCAGGGAGGAAGCAGAGTGAGAACACCAACACTGCAGAATGACAAACCAAGTAAGCAATGGAAAGAAGGAATGCTAGAAACATAAAAATGATATGTACATGGTCAGGATTCGGTACTGGGTCACATATAACATTTTAGGGGTTTTTGTGGGATATGACCGGTACGCTTTAAAGTCTTTGATACATTTGATATATTTTTTCAATGCATTCAATACAAAACTGCCTAATTCTAAGACAGTGCAAACAAAGATGTCAAATGCCTTCAAAGTTTTCACTGTCGAGTTTTGGTTTGCACCAACAATTAGTTGGCTTATGGATGCAGTTTCTTAAATGTCTCAATTGCTGTGTTCCACAATTTTGGCGCAGGTGTAGTAAATATGGGCCATTATATTTTATTTTGATCAACATTAATATTGAAGCGGCTTTTGTTGGTTATATCCTATAAAGAATCACATGCTGGGAGTTGTAGTTTCTTCAACATCTAGAGGTCTATACTTTGGAGACCACTGCGTTAAAGGGGTTATCCAGGAAAAAAAAACTTTTTTTTTTATAGATCAACTGGCTCCAGAAAGTTAAACAGATTTGTAAATTACTTCTATAAAAAAATCTTAATCCTTTCAGTACTTATGAGCTAATGAAGTTGAGTTGTTCTTTTCTGTCTAAGTGCTCTCAAGTGACACGTGTCTCAGGAACCGCCCAGTTTAGAAGCAAATCCCCATAGCAAACGTTTTCTTCTCTGTGCAGTTTCCGAGACAAGCAGAGATGTCAGCAGAGAGCACTGTTGCCAGACAGAAAACAACAACTCAACCTCAGCAGCTGATAATTATTGAAAGGATTAAACATTTTCAATAGAAGTAATTTACAAATATGTTTAACTTTCTGGAGCCGGTTTATATAAAAAAAAAAGTTTTTTCCTGTAATACCCCTTTAAAGAGGTACTCCGGTGCTTATACATATTTTCCCCTATCCAAAGGATAGGGGATAAGATGCCTGATCGCGGGAGTCAAGCCGATGAGGACCCCCGGGATCATGCACGAGGCACCCCGTTTGTAATCAGTCCCCGGAGCTTGTTTGCTCCGGGTCTGATTACAGGCGACCACTGGCCCGGCGGCGTGTGACGTCACGCCTCCGCCCCCGTGTGATGTCACGCTCCGCCCCTCAATGCAAGCCTACGGGAGGGGGCGTGATAGCTGATACGCCCCCTCCCGTAGGCTTGCATTGAGGGGCGGAGTGTGAAGTCACACGGGGGCGGAGGCGTGACGTCACACGCCGCCGAACCGGTGGTCGTCTGTAATCAGACCAGGAGCGAACACGCTCCGGGGACTGATTACAAACGGGGTGCCGTGTGCAAGATCCCGGGGGTCCCCAGTGGCGGGACTCCCGTGATCAGGCATCTTATACCCCATGGCTTTGGATAGGGGAAAAGATGTATAAGCTTCGGAGTACCCCTTTAAATGGTCAGTCCACTGATTTCAGCTGACAAAGTGTAATGCTCTGCTTCTCCTGTGGAAGCGCTGCAAGGGAATCGAACACTGGCTGCTGGATACCCACTACAGATAGGAACATCTGGAGGACCACAGTTTGAAGACTACTGTCCTACATAAAAGTAGCTATGATAGAGACAGACCATGCCGGAGAGAAAAAGCCCAGACCTGACTGATTCAGTCCTACTAGGCAGTAAGAAACTGTGCAAATGCCCCTCCCCCGAGGAACTGCATTATTAGGAAATAGTCATGGGAATTGGCCAAAAGGTCACAAAACAAATCAAGTGCCAGGGGGTGTGCATAACAAGAAATTATTATTTGGAGTTCTTCAGAAACCTGTTTCATGCTCCGACACCTCAAGCCTTAAAGAGTACCTCTCATGATCTTGTTAAATGTTATAATTTAACCAGTTCCCTGCCCCCATCATGATAAACCACCTCCTGCCTTTATTTTTATTATTTTTTAGTTTTCTACCTTGATATTGCTCTGTATTTTCTGCTCTGTCAGATTCACAGACTGGGAAGAGGCGTTCCCCAGCAGGCTGCATCATCATCTGAAGCCATACAGGGGAGAACTTCCTCCCTCACTCTGCTACACACAGCCCAGAGCAGTTCAATGTGAGATGAGCTATGATTGCCTAAGGCTGCACCCCCACCCTCAGCACTCCAGACTTCATTTCCTGATTTTGGACTTCTGCCAGGCCAGCAGGAGTCCAAAGTCTGTGCAAGAGATGGGGGGGGTGGGATGTGCTCTGGACAAGTAGGGAGACACCTAGTGGACGCTTTTTTAAACACAAAAAAAACATAGAAAATTTCATTATTATTTTTTTTTTAAACAAAGTACATTGGAAAGATTTTTTATTTACCATAAGGAGTGTAATAGCAAAAATTAGTTTTAACGAGAGTGCCAATTTAAGTCACCCATACACAACCCATTGTTTTCAGTAGGACCAGCCATCCTTCTAATGTATATAGGGGCCTCCTGACTATTCCCTAATAATTGAAGTCAGGGAAGAGAAGGATTTAGAATATTAAATTTCAAGTTGATTTTGTTCTCGAAGAAATAAGCCAAAGGAGTCTGGCAGCGGCTTATCCTCACGCCTCCATTCAGAGCGCATGAATGCTGAGCCAAGCCAATCGTTTATGTATATGGTGGGATTGGGAAAAAAGGGGCTGTTAGCCAAACATGTTTTTGGCCAACCGTTATTTTATGTCTACGGCCACCCTCAGTCTGAGTTCCCAATAACAGGTGACATCATAGACTGGTGTTTCCCAGCCAGGGTGCCTCCAGCTGTTGCAAAACTACAACTCCCATCATGCCCGGACAGCCGTTGGCTGTCCGGGCATGCTGGGAGTTGTAGTTTTGCTACAGCTGAAGGCCCCCTGGTTGGGATACATTGTCCTACATTGATTGTAGCTCTTTGTGGCTGACTTTCTGGTGAGGATATGCTTATACAAAGAAAGCAATCTGATCAAGCAGAGATGCAGTGTAAAGAATGAGGGCTACCACAGACTTCCTTTGGGCAAAGCAGGTAAACTAGAGTAACGTATATGTGTCTTAAGGAAGCAGAACTACTCAAGAAGTGAAGAAAATTAATAGGCAGGTATAGATGACCAAAGGGTCCTGATACTTGTATAATTTTTTATCTCAGAAATTACAATATGATTTAAGATTATCCAAAAAGGTAAAAAATAACAATAATAATAATAATAATTAAATTTTATCAACATACAAATCACTTTCCCCATAGAGCAGTGTTTTCCAACCAGGGTGCCTCCAGCTGTTGCAAAACTACAACTCCCAGCATGCCCGGACAGCCTTCGGCTGTCCGGGCATGCTTGGAGTTTGTAGATTTGCAACAGCTGGAGGCACCCTGGTTGGAAAACACTGGCATAGAGAATTTTTAAGATCATATTCAATATCTGTGTACACATAGCAAACCCTGGGAGTTTGTAGTTTTGCAACAGCTGGAGGCACCCTGGTTGGAAAACACTGGCATAGAAAATTTTTAAGATCATATTCAATATCTGTGTACACATAGTAAACCCTATTAAAGACTGGATACATGTATGTAAATGTGTATGTGAGATCATAGTAAAAGTAAAGACTAGATACATGTATGTAAATGTCTATGTGAGATCAGGTAGCATATATATATATATATATATATATATATATATATATATATATATACATATATATATATTTATTTATTTTTTATTTTTATTTTATTATATATATATATATATATATATATATATATATATATATATATACATATTTTTTATTATTATTTTCTTTAGGTTTTTTTTTTTTACTTTTTTTGTCAGTAATTCCATTAAATACTATATTTTTATCTATATATATATATATCTATATTAGTTTTTTATTATTATTATTTTATTTAGTTAGTTAGTTTTTTTTACTTTTTTTGTCAGTAATTCCATTAAATACTATATTTTTATCTATATATATATATATATATATATATATATATATATATATATATTAGTTTTTTATTATTCTTATTTTATTTAGTTAGGTTTTTTTTACTTTTTTTGTCAGTAATTCCATAAATAAGATATACATATTTTTTTATTTTTTTCCAAAACTTTTTATAATCCCATTAAAGAACATTTATTCTCCTTTCTGCCTGATATGGCTGATAACAAAGAACAAAAGACAGCATTCATCTGCACAGCAAGGTGAGATAAGATAGAGTTTAAAAGGTTAGTGTCCCTTTAAGACTGTAGATCAGGATCAGCACCTCTGAGCTATCCATAGCTGTGTGCACAGTGTAGGCAGCAATAAGTATGTAAAGCCAAAACAATCGTCACCTTACTGCTATTACATCCAGCATTAGCCACAGCATCTTACAAATGACTAAAGAACAACAAGTCTCAGCATCCTCAGCATATGGCAGGATGTTTGAACAACTGCCCTGAATCCAAATGCAATAGTCTTGTAGTAAATCCCAGCCATGTCTGACTGCTGGCTGGATTATACATTCAGATCACAGACTTGTGTCAAGTTTAACCCTTCCACGAAATAGTCAAAGCTTACCCTGTCAGCTGGAATAAAGGGGTTAAATCCACCAACTAAGAGCCATTTAAATAATGCATGTAAAAAGGGGGGGGGAAGCCATCTAGAAGTATACACTTAGCAGAAGGGTGAGAGGGATTTGCTTTGGACAGGAGGACACATACAGATGTAGCAGAGCTCAGCCTGACATTGGTTTTTCCTGTGAGTTTTACATGGGACTGCAGGAAAATCTGCTGAATGGTGGAATAGTGATAGTAAAATAAAAACGGAGTGACAGACGGTAGGTAAGTAAGTAGGTAGACAGGTAGATATATGATAGCCAAGTAGGTAGGTAGGTAGACAGACAGGCAGATTGTTGATGATAGATGATAGATAGATAGATAGATAGATAGATAGATAGATAGATAGATAGATAGATAGATAGATAGATAGATATGAGACAGACAGACAGATATGAGATAGATAGATATGAGATAGATAGATAGATAGATAGATAGATAGATAGACAGACAGATAGATATGAGATAGATAGATAGATATGAGATAGGTAGATAGATAGATAGATATGAGATAGATAGATGTGAGATAGATAGATAGATATGAGATAGGTAGATAGATAGATAGATAGATAGATAGATAGATAGATAGATAGATAGATAGATATGAGATAGATAGATAGATAGATAGATAGATATGAGATAGATAGATAGATATGAGATAGATAGATAGATAGATATGAGATAGATAGATAGATAGATAGATAGATAGATAGATATGAGATAGATAGATATGAGATACATAGATATGAGATAGATAGATATGAGATAGATATGAGATAGATAGATAGATATGAGATAGATAGATAGATATGAGATAGATATGAGATAGATAGATAGATATGAGATAGATAGATATATGATGGGAGATTGATCATAAATCATCTAGATATTAGAATGACAGATTAGATAGATAGATGATAGAGGATAGCTAGCCATCTATATGAGATAGAATGTGGTCTCCAAACTGCGGCCCTCCAGATGTTGCAAAACTACAACTCCCAGCATGCACGGACAGCAAACGGCTGTCCGGGCATGCTGGGAGTTGTAGTTTTGCAACATCTGGAGGGCCGCAGTTTGGAGACCACTGAGATAGATATGAGATAGATAGATATGAGATAGATAGATAGATAGATATGAGATAGATAGATAGATAGATAGATAGATAGATAGATGATAGGAGATTGATCATAAAGATAATACATACAAATAAAATAAATAAAGTTGATAAATAAATAGATATAGAAATGAGAGAGAGAATATATATATATATATATATATATATATATATGTGAGATGATTATATATATATATATTAAGAAAACAGAAAAATAAATATATAGCTATTATACCGTGTGTATAGAACATTCTCTCAATCATAACAACATGAATTCTTATAAACTGTAATTAACTGCAGCTCATATGGTGAGATATATATATATATACTGCTGTGCTCACCACAAGCTATATAGACAGAGGGAAATAGGAGAGATAGACACTTCATCACCTAATATTTGGGGTAGACTTGGAGCATGATAACATATACAGACAGGATATATGTATTTATATGTATTTTCAGGTTCTCCCAGATAAATAGACTTATATTCGCTTGGATTTCATATAGGAATGTATTTAGCCAGTTCACACACTGCGGAAAATAATCGCAACATTGTGCAAAAGAATCGCTAAAAAATGTAAAATATTAAGTATGACAGTTCTCGCTGCTATTATTTCCCATATGAATATCATCTGTTCTACAATGGAGAAGAACAAGAACCCGGGAGGACATTTTCTTTTTCTTTTGATGAAGTTTTTTTTTTAGAATCGTTGAGAGGATAAATCGCACTTTTCTCATTACAGGACGATACAGGTAAATATTAGGATTAAATCTCTACTATTGATCTCCTGGTTGTACATATAGAACGGGATCAGTGCTGGGGAGAAAAGGGGGAAAACAGAGGAGAAATAGAAGAATCGATAAAGATAGAAATGTAATATAAAGGGAATAAAGAAGAAAGGGGAGAAAAAGAAAAGAAAATTGGACAAAAGGGAATGAGATTAGGTGATAAAATATCCGATATGGGATTTCCTGCACACAACTCTCTGGGATTTGTATTCAGATATTTCATATGTGGCTCTTCTGTGACAGAATAGTAATAATAATATATCAGGTAATATATAATTTTTTGTTTCCTATATATATATATATATATATATATATATATATATATATGGGGGGGGGGGATCTAGTAACAGCGTTGAAGTGAGGGTCTATGGATCGTCCAGTGTGGATGGGATCCTGTCATGTTTATTAGTAACAGAAGAAGAATAATAAGAATAAAGAGAATCCTAATAATAAATATATTCAAATCCAAAGGAAAGAAAATCCCTTATATAAACACTATAATACTGAAATAATTGGACATGTTATGAACCTTCTTTTCTCGCTGAGAATTTATAGTTTCTTTATCGCTACAGTTCTGTCCTCTACAAGGTTTTTATTTGGGGGAAATATATGAGACTTATAATTATAAAGAGCGATTGTTCCGCAATCTCAATATTCTGATTATTTCACTGCAAACTTCAATAATCGCCTTGTACTTATAGATAGCGTCTAATTCTAAGGACAATGCCAAACCCGTCTGCTGTATGGAGCTATGGCCTCTATCTCCTATTTATCTATCTCATATCTATCTATCTATCTATCTCATATCTATCTATCTATCTATCTCATATCTATCTATCTATCTCATATCTATCTATCTATCTCATATCTATCTATCTCAGTGGTCTACAAACTGCGGCCATCCAGATGTTGCAAAACTACAACTCCCAGCATTCCCGGATCTCATATCTCACATCTCATATCTATCTATCTCATATCTATCTATCTATCTCATATCTATCTATCTATTTCATAACTATCTATCTCATATCTATTATCTATCTCATATCTATCTATCTATCTCATATCTATCTATCTCATATCTATCTATATCATATCTATCTATCTCATATCTATCTCATATCTCTATCTATCTCATAACTATCTATCTATCTATCTCATATCTATCTATCTATCTATCTCATAACTATCTATCTATCTATCTCATATCTATCTATCTCATATCTATCTATATCATATCTATCTATCTCATATCTATATCATATCTATCTATCTCATAACTATCTATCTATCTATCTCATATCTATCTCATATCTATCTATCTCATATCTATCTATCTCTCTCAGTGGTCTCCAAACTGCAGCCCTCCAGATGTTGCAAAACTACAACTTCCAGCATGCCCGGACATCATATAGATGGCTAGCTATCAATTTATCCTCTATTATCTATCCATCTATCTATCTAATCTGTCATTCTAATATCTATTTATTTACCTGTCCATCTATGTATCTATGTCAATCTATATATGTGTCTTTATTTGACATATATAAGTTTGATTGAGACCTTGAAGTCAATAGATGACTGATAAATAAATAAACAGCCCCACCATAGAGTGTTATAATACTAGATAGATAGATAGATAGATAGATGGATATCACTTCTGCCCATATGTTTATTTTCACAATAAATGTATTCTCTCTCTCTCTCTCTCTCTCTCTCTCTCTCTCTCTCTCTCTCTCTCTCTCTCTCCCTCTCTCTCTATAGATATATATATGTATGACATATGTTTTCTCCACTTTAGACATTTCCCTTGCATGGAAACTTTCAAAAGTTTTCAGTTCATGTTAAAATATTTTCTTTCTTTCTTTCCTTCTTTTTTTTTTTTTTTTTTTTTTTTTACACAAAAGGAATAAATAACTATATTAAAGGTAAAAGTAAAAATTCAAGTAAAATTTTTTTTTCTCAAATTCTTCCTATCAAATGTTCTTTGCCATCAGGTGCTGGGACCTGTCATGTATACTGTGAGTTGCTCATATACACATTGTTGGTCCATTGGCTTTCTATTCTAATCACTACTGCACAATACACATTATAAACTACGCCTCTCCTTCAGGTAAATCTGCTTTTATAATAATTCCATTTAACCCCTGAATATAACTCTTTTCTGTCTATCTATCTATCTATCTATCTATCTGTCTAACATAAGCCAACCACGTGACAGTAGAAGAAGAAGAAGCATACTGGAGCTGAGGTCAGTATTACAAATTTTTTACTTTTCAAACAATGAAATAATAATAATAATATATTAACTGACAATTTCTGAGACAATCATAATAAAAAAAATAATAATCCAAAGTGCTTGTCATCAGTTGTATCCAATGGGGCTCTGCACTGGTGTCCCTGGAAGAAGAAGAAGAAGCTGCTGCTGCTGCTGCATGCAAGTGCAATGTAAGAAGCAACTGAAGAAAGGAGAAGTAAGAGACTGTAGAAATGGTGTATTAACAACAACAGTACATACAACACATACAAATAAGGAATGTGTACACACATGGTGTCCTCTGTCATCATCATCATTAGGGTGGAGGGATAATGAATGTGCCTACTCAGAGCTACAGTCTTTATAAAATCTAGCAGACTACATAGTGTCTGAATACTATTTATATAATATAGACATTACTGGCTGAGCAATTGCCTATAGGTTCCTTGTGTTTCCAGATCTAGCACTGTATAAACATGCTTCCTCTTTTTTTTTTTCATTTTTTTTTTTTTTTTTACCTTTGTATGCAATAGTTGTTTTTTTTTTAAATTTCTCATATGTATTTTTTTATGCAAACACAAATTGTCATAAATAGGCACAAAATGATTAAAAATAGCTAAACTGTATCTTATACATGTACAAGCCTTATTATTATTATTCTTATGATTTGTTTGAATCCTTCATGCCATCCACTGAACATGTATGTCACAATATATTACAGCTTTCTTATACAACAGAGTCTCTTTAAGGAAGGGGGTGGTGGGTGGGGGGGGGGGGTGGGCTTGGTCACCTTAATACTATTGACTGAGGTCATTCCTAGAGATGTTTTATTTTATTTTATTTTTTTTGAATCATAATCGTTCTTCTAATGAAGAATTGCTTTGTCCTTCCATCCTGAAGCGCCCCCATCCTCTGTGATTGGCATGGCATGCCCCCACTAGTCACTGTTGGCAACTGGCACAGCAAGTGCATATGGTTTGAGTTCACAGGTAGAGTCCTCTTGGTCTGGAAATCAATAGAGTCCATTGAAATGTCTTGATTTTAAAAAGGTAATGTGTCCAAAAAGAGCTTGTCAATGATAGCTGGTGGGGGCACCAAGTCCTCCAGTTTTAAATAGAAGATGCGCTGGAGCCCCTGTGTACAAAGGGTTCTGAGTTCTGGTAGTTTCCCCAAAAGTTTGGACAGGTAGTTGGGTCGATTTAGCCCTCCATTGTTAAATGTCACATGGTCCTTTAAGCAGTTTACAATCTTGTTCTGAAGTTCTTCTACTCTTTTTGGTTCCTTCAAGCCATGTCTCTCTGCAGAAGAGAACAAAACATCATAAGTCACCCCATAATTATTATTATTATTATTACTATTATAAGAGAAGAGAACAAAACATCATAAGTCACCCCATAATTAATTGTATTATTATTATTATAAGAGAAGAGAACAACACAAGTCACCCCATAATTAATGGTATTATTATTATTACTATTATAAGAGAAGAGAACAACACAACATAAGTCTCCCCATAATTATTATGTTTATTACTATTATTATTAATATTATAAGAGAAGAGAACAACACAAGTCTCCCCATAATTAATGTTATTATTATTATTAATAATAAAATTAATAATAATGGGGTGACATGTTGTGTTGTTCTCTTCTCTTATAATAATAGTCATAATAATAATTTATTATTATTACTATTTTTATAAGAGAAGAGAATAACGCAACATGTCACCCCATAATTATTATTGTTATTATTATTATAAGAGAAGAGAACAACAAAACATGTCACCCCATTATTATTTTTATTATTATTATTATTATTAATATTATTATAAGAGAAGAGAACAACACATGTAACCCCATAATAATTGTTATTATTATTATTATTATTATTATTATTATTATTATTATAAGATGAAGAGAACACATGTTCCCCCATAATCATTTTTATTATTATTACTATTATTATTATTATAAGAGAAGAGAACACATGTCACCCCATAATAATTTTTTTATTATTATTACTATTATTATTATTATTAGAGAAGAGAACACATGTCCCCCCATAATTATTTTTATTTACTACTATTATTATTATTATTATAAGAGAAGAGAACTCAACATGTCCCCCCATAATTATTTTTATTACTACTATTATTATTATAAGAGAAGAGAACACATGTCCCCCCCATAATTTTTTTTTTTTTTATTATTATTATTATTATTATTATTATAATAAGAGAAGAGAACAACACAACATGTCCCCCCATAATTTTTTTTTATTATTATGATTATTAATTATTATTATAATAAGAGAAGAGAACATCACAACATGTCACCCCATAATTATTTTTATTATTATTTTCATTATTATTATTATTCTATAATATAACTTATATAGCAGATTGTCTCATCCTAAGATACTCACCTGTCACCATGGCCAACGCTGCAATACAGGAAAAGGCTGAAATGTCAATGTTCATACTCTGCAGGTTGGAGGAGAAATCCACGATGGAATCAATCCATTCCCCAAAGCCACGAACACATTGCAACCTATGGAGAACTGCCCCATTGCAGAAGATGAGTTTACCCTCAGATGGGTTAGACCTGGAATTAATTAATTAAAGGGTAAAAAAAAAAAACTAATTAGTATCAATGTAATAAATGGCCCTTTAAGAGACTTTCTAATTACCTCCGAGCCAATAAAATGCAAATCAATTGACCTTGAAGGAGGGGTTGCTTACATAACAATTAAAGCTTCATTCACTCCTAATTACCTGTAGGCTAATCTTAAGACAAAGAGTTCTAGGAAAGCGGATTCGAAGAGGAGATCTTGGTCCTGTTTGTGCAGCTCAGAGAACCCGGGGATCTTCTCGGCCCAACCTCTGATGATCTCCATCGATCCAGTCAGCAGATCGTAGAATTGTTGGATGTGTTGGGTGTCGTCTCCATTCAATTGGAACTCTGGGTTGGCTTGAAACTGTAAGACAGTAAATATAGGAAAATATATAAATAGCATGAACAAAAAAAATAAAAAGAATACATTATACAGTGAGCAGCCTCTTATAGGAATAAAATAACCTGGACCAGTGTTTCCCAACCAGGGTGCCTCCAGCTGTTGCAAAACTACAACTCCCAGCATGCCCAGACAGCCTTCGGCTGTCTGGGCATGCTGGGAGTTGTAGTTTTGCAACAGCTGGAGGCACCCTGGTTGGGAAACACTGACCTGGACGGTGGAGAATAAATAACATGTCATAAAGTAAAGATAAAGCCACTTATGCATACATAATGTTATTATAAATAGAATATATAATATATATGTATATATATATATATATATATATATATTAAATATAAATATATGTATAAAAAATATAAAATATATTAAATATAAAAAATATATATATTAAATATAAATATATATATATATGTAATATATTAAATATAAATATATGTATACAAAAATATATATATATATATATATATTAAATATATATATTAAATATATGAAATATAAAATATATATATATATATTAAATATAAATATATATATATATATGTAATATATTAAATGTAAATATATGTATACAAAAATATATAAATATATATATATATATATATATTAAATATAAATATATATATAAAATATATTAAATATAAAAAATATATATATTAAATATAAGTATATATATATATGTAATATATTAAATATAAATATATATATATAAAAAATATATATATATATATTTACATTATATATATATATATATATATATATATATATATATATATTAGAATAAATTATATTATAAGACTACATCAAAATAGAGTATTTGTTGGGGGGGTCAAGACAGAAGGTTAGAGGCCCCAAAATCTATATTGTCCTGCTATGTGCAGAAAGTGTATGGATTCTATTAGTCTGGAAGGAAACAGCTGCAATATTTTAAGGATATAAATGATGGGGTGTCTGGGAGGATCGTCTACCCAAATTCCCCCCAAAAAATGAAGGAACCAGACTGAGTGTTTAAGTATCCGGCATTCGTTTCCATACTAACAATCCTAATGTTTTGCGTCTGATTTTGATGACATTTAGGGTTAAATGACATTTAGGGTAACAATGACAGATAGAATATGGGGTGACCCCACAAAGCTGAGGTGTTCAGCCTGTTCTCCCACTTACCCTGGAATAGTCCAGGCTGCTCATAGCCGGGTTGGAATCGACGTGGGCTCTCACTAGGGCACTGATCAAACTCACCGGGGGGCTGGGGGGCGACGGCTCCTGGGGGCTCTTGGGTTTGGATGGTAAGCGACCCCTCCGACCTTTCAGACTGTCTGTGCGGACCACTGGACGGGAAGACAAAGATAGAAGAGGTTAATGGGATTTACCCACACACATTCCGGGCACACAGAGGACTCTGCCTCCTGACAAAGACCCCTTCACTCCGGCCTGACTGCTCATAGGAGAGGAACAATGCACTGATCATCACTACTGGTGCCCAGAAAATTCCCTGGCATCCATGCCCTCCAGATCCTCTGCCCCCAGCACGGGTCCATATGTATATACTACTGAGAATACAGCCGATCATACAATGTACAAGGGTATATGGACAATTATACCCTCTTACATCTATACACCCACATATATATATTTATCTTCAGTCTATCTCAGACATATCTATCTATCTATCTCATATCTATCTATCTTATATTTATCTATCTATCTCATATCTATCTATCTTCTATCTATCTATCTATCTATCTCATATCTATCTATCTATCTATCTATCTATCTATCTCATATCTATCTATCTATCTATCTATCTATCTATCTATCTCATATCTATCTATCTATCTATCTCATATCTATCTATCTCATCACTATCCATCTATCTATCTATCTCATATCTATCTATCTCATCACTATCTATCTATCTATCTATCTATCTCATATCTATCTATCTATCTATCTATCTATCTCATCACTATCTATCTATCTTATATCTATCTCATATCTATATATCTCATATCTATCTCATCACTATCTTTCTATCTTATATCTATCTATCTCATATCTATATGTCTCATAGCTATCTATCTATCTATCTATCTCATATCTATCTATCTCATATATATCTATCTATCTCATCACTATCTATCTATCTATCTTATATCTATCTATCTCATATCTATCTACCTATCTACCTATCTCATCACTATCTATCTATCTTATATCTATCTATATCATATCTATATATATCTCATAGCTATCTATCTATCTATCTCTCTATCTATCTCATATATATCTATCTATCTCATCACTATCTATCTATCTTATATCTATCTCATATCTATCTATCTTATATCTATCTATCTATCTCATATCTATCTATCTATCTCATATCTATCTATCTATCTATCTATCTATCTCATATCTATCTCTGTCCATAGACGTCTACCTATAATTTCTTTTGCTATCACTGCTCACGAATACAATCTGTGAGCAATAATGGCAAAAAAATTATTAAAATGTTTTGTGCACTTACTGTATATATATATATATATATATATATATATATATATATATATATATATATATATATATATATAGATACAGTGCGATGTGTGTAGTGTAGTGTAATGTAATGTACAGTACTTGTATTATAGCATAACTCCAAAACAAAACTATGGAAGGTACATATCCACATCTACTTAGTCACATTGTATATAACTATTTCTTTATTTTTCATTCCTTTTTATTATTATTATTATTATTATTATTATTATTATTATTTTGTATTGCTGACATTGCCCACGATCAGGGTCCTGTGACGATCGTCTGTGCTGCACTTTATATTTATTTATTCTCTATTTCACTATCTATCTTTCTATCTATTGATCGTTCTGCCTTTCTTTCTATCATCTATATGAATGGATAATACAAAGAGATAAATTAGGCTCTGTACCTTCTTTCACCATCCCAACTACAAGGCACTTCTGGAAGCGACAGTACTGACACCGATTCCTGCGTCGTTTGTCAACCGGACAATTTTTATTTGCTAAACAAACATATTTGGCATTTTTCTGTACAGTGCGCTGTAAGGAAAGAGAGACAGGGGGTGAGTCCATGGGATGGGGGGGGGATGTGTATGGGGGGGACATGGAGGGGCATTAACATTCTGCCTCACATCTGTGGTTTATATTCCAAGAAGACAAGGAGTAAATACAGATCCGTGGCCATTCATATTATTTACATCCCTCGGAGACGTCTCTATTTCACATGATAAGATTATTCAATCAGGACAACGAAATAAAGAGATCACTTAATTTTCCCATAGGGAATTGTGTTCCACTTGGTTAGTTAGGACACGGTTCTCTGTCCTAACCAATTTATATCTGAGGCTGCTGGGAACACAAAATAGAAATGTTCTAGTAAACAAGAATACAAGGTGCAGACCCCATTCTACAGTCTGGTCCTTTCTACTTGATTTGTTTTTTTTTTGGGGGGGGGGGAAGGTGTCTTTAGAAATGATCTTTGAATAGTATACCCTATAAAAGAAGGCATGTCTACAATATGTCATCGTCCTGAACCCCTGAACCATCGCCGACCACTGAATAATAGATATTACCGCTAAATATTTCTATATCGTTTAGAATTATCTCGACATTGAGTTTTACTGATACATTGTATCGAGGTGAAGAGGAACTTTCTGCAGGATTGGTCAGAATTCTCGCACCTTTAAAATGAGTTCTAAAAGGGAACTTATACTAGCGTTTCCCAATCAGGGTGCCTCCAGCTGTTGCTAAATATGTTCAGAATTCTCGCACCTTCAAAATGGGTTCTAAAAATGAATGTGGACTTATACTAGCGTTTCCCAATCAGGGGGCCTCCAGCTGTTGCTAAATTGGTCAGAATTCTCGCACCATTAAAATGGGTTTCTAAAATTGAACTTATACTAGCGTTTCCCGATAGGGGTGCCTCCAGCTGTTGCTTAATCTGTACAGAATTCACGCACCTTCAAAATGGGTTCTAAAAATGAATGTGAACTTGTACTAGCGTTTCCAGCTGTTGCTAAATTGCTCAGAATTCTCGCACCTTTAATATGGGTTCTACAAATGAACGTGAACTTAAACTAGGGTGCCTCCAGCTGTTGCTAAATTTGTTCAGAATTCTTGCAGCTTTAAAATGGGTTCTACAAATGAATGTGAACTTATACTAGGGTGCCTCCAGCTGTTGCTTAATTGTTCAGAATTCTCGCGGCTTTAAAATGGGTTCTACAAATGAACGTGAACTTAAACTAGGGTGCCTCCAGCTGTTGCTAAATTTGTTCAGAATTCTTGCAGCTTTAAAATGGGTTCTACAAATGAACGTGAACTTATACTAGGGTGCCTCCAGCTGTTGCTAAATTGTTCAGAATTCTCACACCTTTAAAATGGGTTCTAAAAATGAACGTGAAGTTATACTAGGGTGCCTCCAGCTGTTGCTAAATTGTTCAGAATTCTCGCACCTTTAAAATGCGTTCTAAAAATGAATGTGAACTTATACTAGGGTGCCTCCAGCTGTTGCTTAATTGTTCAGAATTCTCGCACCTTTAAAATGGGTTCTAAAAATGAACGTGAAGTTATACTAGGGTGCCTCCAGCTGTTGCTAAATTGTTCAGAATTCTCGCACCTTTAAAATGTGTTCTAAAAATGAATGTGAAGGTATACTAGCGTTTCCCAGCCAGGGTGCCTCCAGCTGTTGCAAAACTACAACTCCCAGCATGCACGGACAGCCTTCGGCTGTCCGTGCATGCTGGGAGTTGTAGTTTTGCAACAGCTGGAGGCACCCTGGTTGGGGAACAACTGACTTATACAATTAACTGCTACTGACCTTGAAGAACCCTTTGCACCCTTCACAGGTCCGGACTCCATAGTGTTGGCAGGCAGCATTGTCCCCACAGACAGCACACAGACCCTCGTTGGATGGGGACCCTCTGGATGGGGGGGATGGGACTTGACTGTCCATGAGTTGGGACGCATGTCCAAGTTGGAGTCCAGGGAAGCCCATGGCCGCCTGTTTTCTGATGGGGTTGGGAACAGCAAAAGTCTGCCCGTCCACCACATGATGGGCTCCAGAAGTTTCGGGGTTCATAGATACATGGTGACCATCAAACCTCATTTGACAACTAGACACGGGGGTCCCAGGTGGGGACTGCTTGAAAGAGAACAAGGAGAGTCTGGAGACAGGACCTTTCCTCTGGTCAATCATGTGGGTGGTGGCCACATAGTTTTGATGGAAGCTGTGGAGGGAGCCAGGGTCATCCCACATGGAACTATGCTGGACAGGGAACCCTGGGGTGCCAGAAGTTGGGGGTGAAGAGGATTTGTAGTAGACTGTGCCCGCATGTGGCATCATCTCCTCGGACTGGGGTGGTAGGTGGCTGTGCTGTTGGTAGCTGTGCATCTGAATATCTTCAACTTTTATTGAAGACTGTTGGCCAGAGATTGGCATTTGGTACAAGCAAGGTGGCTTGACGTCGTAGGTGGAGTTGTAGTTGTCCATAAAGGTACTGAAGCTGGGGAGAGAAGTGGTGGCAGTGATTTCAGTGTTGGTCAGGTCCATGCTAAACTTCACAAACTCTGGCGTTAAGAAATCGGAGCTGTATTCTCCTGAAGAGTGGTAACTGTAGCTCTGGGAAGCTGGGCTGGCTCCTTGTGGCGATGACCCATACTGAGCCTGAACACAGGGCATGGCTGTAAATGAAACAATTAAACAGATACCTAGACTTTTCAGCTTCTCCAAAGACTGCAGAATTGTTTCAGAATTGTTTCATTCACTCCCCCCCCCCCCCAAAAAAAAATAAAATAAAATAAACATCTACAAAGTCAATGGAACCACCCCCCAACCCCATAAAACCTACCCTCTAAAATTGGTGTACCCAATGCATGCTTAATACCCAATCTGCCAATGGAACCCCCCCCCCCTAACCCCAAAAAACCTACCCTCTAAAATTGGTGTACCCAATGCATGCTTAATACCCAATCTGCCAGCTGGGATATGTAGTCCCACCTGTTACTTACATGGTGCACACTATATATATATATATATATATATATATATATATATATCTATATATATTAGAATATATCATAAGACTATAAGACTACATCTATATATGTATATATATATATAAAATATATTATAAGGCTATATATATATATATATATATATATATATATATATATATATATATATGCTGTCTGGGCATACTGGGAGTTGTAGTTTTGCAACAGCTGGAGGCACCCTGGTTGGGAAACACTGACCTGGAAGGTGGCGAATAAATAAGATGTCTCAAAGTAAAGATGAAGCCACTTCTGCATACATAATGTTATTATAAAGAGAATATATATATATATATATATTTTTTTTTTATATATAGATATATATATATATATATATATATTAGAATATATTATACGACTACATCAATATATATATATATATATAATATATTATAAGGCTATATATATATATATATATATATATATATATATATTCTCTTTATAATAACATTATGTATGCAGAAGTGGCTTCATCTTTACTTTGTGACATCTTATTTATTTTCCCAACCAGGGTGCCTCCAGCTGTTGCAAAATTACAACTCCCAGCATGCCCAGACAGCCTTCGGCTGTCTGGGCATGCTGGGAGTTGTAGTTTTGCAACAGCTGGAGGGCCAAAGTTTGAAGACCGCTGATTTATACATATAAATAAATAAATGCCCATATCATGATGCCAGACAGCTCAGCATTGCCAAGGGCACTTCAAAAAGGACAGGGGCTCAAGACCCCCCTTTCTAGCCAACCTGTGCACGTCCCTTCACACTCTTCTACACATTACCCCATGACAACCAGTGGATATTACAATAAAATAAGTAATCTATCAATATGGTAAGGGACACATATATATATATATATATATATATATATATATATATATATATATATAAAAATATGTGAACCCCATTCCCAGACCCGACCCATAATATAGGGAACCAACCTTCAGCCGGGCTGCGGGCGTTTTCGATGTAAGTAAAGGATGACAGTGTTGTAGTTCTTGTTGGCAAGCTTTCCAAAATATGAAAATGTTTAATAAAGTAGAATCCACGATACCAGCACAAGATTCTGCAATAAAATACACCACGCGTTACATATAATAGGCAGTGGAATCCCAATACACACATTATGCACACGTATATGATGCCTGTATACAGAGGGGAAATATCTACAGTAGGTACATTGGAAGGTACACACTAGTATGGTGCACATGAGTCCCAGTGAAATCCCCAACTCTGGCCACTTACCATAAATCACTGTATGTTCACTAGACTGGGCTGGAGTCATGGTGGGTGTACACTCCATTACTGACAACTATGACAGGCATTTCTAGGGTGACAGGACACAAATCTTGTAGTCAGGCCTAGCACCTGTCACATGGATCCATTATATCTCATAAGACCAAAACCCATCTTCAGTCCCTCTCACTATATTTACATAACAATCGTCACCTCCAATCAAAATAGAACTAATTAATTGTAACAACTGCAGCTCATAGGGACAAGCTGCTGCTAAATGTATCAATATGAATATAGACACAATGTAACAGGAGGGGAGCCAGTGTCCCTGCACAGAAAGCCAGGGGCCAGAATACAAGATCATAGCAAAATAGCGCTACATTGTATGAAGAACAAGAACATTGTATCAAGTCCATAGTCATTGGTTCCATCACCTCTTTCTGCTGGTGGCCCCATATACAGTAACTAGGAGACCAGAACATCACCTCCCCCCAGAGCCAGCAAACAGGGCGACCACCCTACAGAATCCAGGCTGCCACCTCACCAACATGACAGGACCTCACAATGGGGATGGATGGGAAGATCAGATAGATAGATAGATATGAGATAGATAGATAGATAGATAGATAGATAGATGGATAGATAGATAGATATGAGATAGATACATAGATGAATAGATAGATAGATATGAGATAGATAGATAGATAGATAGATGGATAGATAGATAGATAGATATGAGATAGATAGATAGATAGATAGATAGATAGATAGATAGATAGATATGAGATAGATAGGAGATAGATAGATATATATGATGAGATAGATAGATAGATGGATAGATATGAGATAGATAGATAGATAGATATGAGATACATAGTTAGATATATATGATCAGATAGATAGATATGAGATAGATGGATAGATAGATGAGATAGATAGATAGATATGAGATAGATAGATAGATAGATATGAAACAGATAGATAGATATGATGAGATAGATAGATGGATAGATATGAGATAGATACATTTGAGATAGATAGATATGATGAGATAGATAGATGGATAGATATGAGATAGATATATATGAGACAGATAGATAGATAGATGACAGAATAAGAGATTTATAGACAGATGGTAGAAAGAGATAGATAGCTATGTATTCATTAATATATTCCATGTGATTTTTAGCAGTAGCGATGTGGCAGTACATATCTATCTCATATCTATCTATCTTACAACTTCCATAGAACACATGGTAACCTAGCGCAACTTAACTTTTAATACACAGCACATTGAGTGATGATAGACAGTAGATCGATATATGAATAGATAGATAGATAGAGAAAAAGATAGATACATTTAACATACAGTAGATAGATACATAGATAGACAGTAGAAAGATATAGATAGATAGAAAGATAGATAGAGAAAAGGATAGATACATATAACATACAGTAGACAGATAGATATGAGATAGATGAATAGATAGATAGATATGAGATAGATATGAGATAGATATGAGATAGATATGAGATAGATAATAGATAGATAGATAATAGATAGATAATATATAGATAGATATGAGATAAATAGATAGATAGATAATAGATAGATAATATATAGATATGAGATAAATAGATAGATAGATAATAGATAGATGAGACATCTTCATCATCTACTTAACCATCTATTTTCCGGGACCCAGTAAACTCCTGTTGTCTGAGCATGCTGGGAGTTGTAGTATTGCAACAGCTGGAGAGCCACCGGTTGGCCAACACAGTCCCATGGTAAGTAATAGGCAAGTTTATATATTACAATGTGACATGATAACACCGCAGCCTAATTCTCCCTAATAAGTGCAGTACCCGTTCGCTCCTCCGTGGAGTGGATACAATGTATGGGGCTCGGGTCCTCGGTGTGTACGGCAATGAATGACTTACCTGCAGGCTCCTCTATGCCTCCAGCTGTGCGGCTCTGTACATCCTGCGCTGCAGTGGACGCGGAGAAGTTGCTGGCGGAGCACTGTCGGTCCGTGCAATGTGCCTTTGTTTATGTGGGCTCAGTATTCCTCAGCGCTCACTCTACAAGCAGCGGCGTCAGCTGACGTCAGCACCGAGCAGCCAATCAGCGGCGCCCCGTCCTGCTCCGTCTGTGCTGTTGGCCCTGTTCTGGCTTTTGGTAAATTTCCGATGTGACGTCACGCAGTGAGCAGGGTTTAAGGTGGGAGCGAGTTGGGTTCTCACTTTTTGTGGAGCCTTCCTTGTGGGGGCAACCCCAGGAAACTGTATGTGTATAGGAGGGTGTGAGTGTGGAGCTGCCTCCAGTGTGTAGGTGTGTGTGTGAATACAGGCTGGACTGCAACTTGTGCAAAGCTTTACACACTCAAGAACTTATATATGCACAGACCAATGCACATTACACACAAATAGAGTGCATACACCCATACAGATACACACACATACTGTACACATACATACACACATACTGTACACATACATACAGATATACATACACACATACTGTACACATACATATAGATACACACACATACTGTACACATACATACAGATATACACACACATACTGTACACATACATATAGATATACATACACACATACTGTACACATACATACATATACATACACACATACTGTACACATACATACAGATATACACACATACTGTACACATACATACAGATATACACACATACTGTACACATACATACAGATATACATACACACATACTGTACACATACATATAGATACACACACATACTGTACACATACATACAGATATACACACATACTGTACACATACATACATATATACATACATACACACATACTGTACACATACATACAGATATACATACATACTGTACACATACATACAGATATATACACATACTGTACACATACATACAGATATACACACATACTGTACACATACAGACAGATACACACACATACTGTACACATACATACAGATATACATACACACATACTGTACACATACATATAGATACACACACATACTGTACACATACATACAGATATACACACATACTGTACACATACATACATATATACATACATACACACATACTGTACACATACATACATATAGACACACATACTGTACACATACATACAGATATACATACACACATAATGTACACATACATACAGATACACACACATACTGTACACATACATACAGATATACACACACATACTGTACACATACATATAGATATACACACATACTGTACACATACATACATATAGACACACATACTGTACACATACATACAGATATACATACACACATAATGTACACATACATACAGATACACACACATACTGTACACATACATACAGATATACACACACATAATGTACACATACATACAGATACACACACATACTGTACACATACATACATATAGACACACATACTGTACACATACATACAGATATACATACACACATACTGTACACATACATATAGATACACACACATACTGTACACATACATACAGATATACACACATACTGTACACATACAGACAGATATAAATACATACTGTACACATACATATAGATACACACACATACTGTACACATACATACAGATATACACACACATACTGTACACATACATATAGATATACATACACACATACTGTACACATACATACATATACATACACACATACTGTACACATACATACAGATATACATACACACATACATACAGATATACACACATACTGTACACATACATACAGATATACACACACATACTGTACACATACATACAGATATACATACACACGTACTGTACACATACATACAGATATACATCCACACATACTGTACACATACATACATACACATATACATATACATACACACATACATACAGATACACACACATACTGTACACATACATACAGATATACATACACACATACTGTACACATACATACAGATATACATACACACATACTGTACACATACATAAAGATATACATACACACGTACTGTACGCATACATACAGATATACATACACACATACTGTACACATACATACATATATACATACACACATATGTACACATACATACATACACACACATACTGTACACATACATATAGATATACACACATACATACAGATATACATACACACATACTGTACACATACATACAGATATACACACATACTGTACACATACATACAGATATACATACACACATACTGTACACATACATACAGATATACATACACACATACTGTACACATACATATAGATATACATAGACACGCACATACTGTACACATACATACAGATATACATACACACATACTGTACATATACATACAGATATACATACACACATACTGTACACATACATACAGATATACATACACACATACTGTACACATACATACAGATATACACACACATACTGTACATATACATGCAGATATACATACACACATACTGTACACATACATACAGATATACATACACACTGTACACATACATATAGATATACACACATACTGTACACATACATACAGATATACATACACACATACTGTACACATACATATAGATATACACACACATACTGTATACATACATAGATATACACACACATACTGTAAATATACATACAGATATACATACACACATACTGTACATATACATACAGATATACATACACACATACTGTACACATACAGACATACACACATACTGTACATATACATACAGATATACATACACACATACTGTACACATACAGACAGATACACACACACATACTGTACATATACATACAGATATACATACACACATACTGTACATATGCATACAGATATACACACACATACTGTACACATACATACAGATATACATACACACATACTGTACACATACATACATATAGACACACATACTGTACTGTACATATACATACAGATATACATACACATATACTGTACACATACATACATATATACATACACACATACTGTACATATACTCATACAAGCATACACACATACTGTACACATACATACACATATACACACACATACTGTACATATACTCATATAGATAGATATACACATACTGTACATATACTCATATAGATATACATACACACATACTGTACATATATAGATACACATACACACATACTGTACGTATACTCATATGAATATACATACACACATACTGTACATAAACAGACAGCTATACACACATACTGTACATATACTCATATAGATATACACACACATATTGTACAAATACATACAGATATACACACACATACTGTACATATACTCATATAGATATACATACACACATACTGTACATATTCTTATATAGACAGTTATACACACTTCCTGTACATATACTCATATAGACAAATATACATACACATAATGTACATACAGATATACATATATATATATATATATATATATATATATATATATATACATATACTGTGCATATACTCATATAGAATACACACACATACTGTACATATACTCAAATACAAAGATATACATACCCACATACTGACATATACTCATACATCAGCACAATACTTAAACACTCATACTCAAACACTGTACATATACACATACATAGACAAATGCACAATACACATACATACAGAACAGATACTGATTGTAGACACACACACACACACACACACACACACACACACACGTAGCTTAACAACTGCCCACAGTTGTTGTTCAGCAGAGTCTATGACAAGTGTGTGACTGCTGTGTATGGAGCACTGTGCCTGCTCTGTTAATATCATGCTGACTGTATATATACATATATAGTATTATAGTGAAATGACTTCTTATGGCTCATTATAAAATGACCACTGTGATACAAATGTTCGCTGATAACAAGCTGTAGTGAAGTCTAGAGATCGTTGTATATTGCTACATTGTATCTGTAGCTGTTATTATTATTATTGGCCTGATTATTAGTGGAAACAAAAGATTAAAACCTGTCCTAGAAATGTTTCTTATCCCCAAATCTTTAGTGCAGTGAAGTTGTATCTTTCTGTCTATTACTATGTTGCTGATATGATTCACCAGTGCATTGTATGTAGGTAGATCAGGGTTTCCCAACCATGGTGCCTCCAGCTGTTGCAAAACTACAACTCCAAGCATGCCTGGACAGCCTTTGGGCATGCTGGGAGTTGTAGTTTTGCAACAGCTGGAGGCACCCTGGATGGGAAACACTGATGTAGGTAGATACACACACACACACACACTTATACACACACTTACACACACACACACACACTTATACACACACACACACTTATACACACACACACACACACACACTTATACACACACACACACACACACTTATACACACACACACTTATACACACACACACACTTATACACACACACACACACTTATACACACACTTATACACACACACTTATACACACACAAACACTTATACACACACACACACACACACACACACACACTCACACACACACACACACACACACACACACCCACACACTTACATACACACACACACACACACACACACACTTATACCTACACTTACACACACACACATATACACATACACAC